>NC_026008.2:11038747-11338747 GCF_000442705.2 Elaeis guineensis | reverse complement strand
TGTAGATGTCGGAGTTGAGGACGGAGTCCGGCTCCCGTAAGAGTCCGGACGGAGTCCGCTTGCGGTTGACGTTGTCGGCGGAGTCCGGCTCCCGTAGGAGTCCGAACGAAGGCTGCTTGCAGCTGTTGGAGTTGAGGAAGAAGCCCGGCTCCCGTAGGAGTCCGGGCGGAGTCCGCTTGCGGTTGACGTTGTCGGCGGAGTCCAGCTCCTGTAGGAGTCCGGACGAAGGCTGCTTGCAGCTGTTGGAGTTGAGGATGAAGCCCGGCTCCCATAGGAGTCCGGGCGGAGTTTCCCTGCAATTAAAGTCAAAGGAGAGGTCCGGCTCCTGTAGGAGTCCGGACGGGGGCTTACCAGCGATTGGAGTTGAGGATGGAGCCCGGCTCCCGTAGGAGTCCGGGCGGAGTCCGCTTGCGGTTGACGTTGTCGGCGGAGTCCGGCTCCCGTAGGAGTCCGGACGAAGGCTACTTGCAGCTGTTGGAGTTGAGGATGAAGCCCGACTCCCGTAGGAGTCCGGGTGGAGTCTGCTCGCTGTTGAAATTGTCGGTGACGGAGCCCGGCTCCCGTAGGAGTCCGGGCGGAGTTGTCATGTGGTCGATCCCGCTGAGGACTTCGGCTGTGGATATTTTATACCCAACAGGAACTAATTCCTGTACTAATCGAAGTGACCATCTAGCAATGGTACTCGATGTCCGGATAGGTCGAAGAGTCACAATCGCAACACTCAGAACCTACATGAATATGGTTACTGTATAATTCATCCTTTTGACCCCTGTGTTTAGGACGACTCAGGATTAAACTGTCAACCCTGATCGGATCATCCGAATCGTGCTCAACTCAAACAGTCCTGTGACTCCTCATAAGGACTACCCTGGCCAAGGTTTTGCTAAATTAAAACATGACTATACACAGCTCCTAAACTGGAGTGGTCAATCCCATCTTGACACACGCACCGACAAGACAAGTACTTGACTACACCCAGCAGCCTTCCGTCACTGAATTAGAAATTCAGGTAGTCCAGTGCCTAAGTGCAGTGAGTTGCTTGCAAGTCACCGTGACGGTCTCAGGTCAAAGGGACATTTATATCCATATTCTATCGGAGCAAATCTTGACAGCAGAAATAGCTCCGGAGTCGGTCATGTTCAGTGCAGATGTACCCTTACATCTCACCTGTATGCCATACCAATGTCTCCACACTCATTGGTTAAGAGGACAACCAACCTCTATGGCACACAACGACCTATGCTTGATTAACATTGTCATCCTTGGTAACAACGTATCATTTGGTCGCGAATAGATTTAAGGACTAAACGACAAATCCTCCTTTGTCGAGTCTAAATAGTCCTAAGGACTTCACCACAACATAGGAGTTCATTAGAAGATGAAACATTTTGTGATGAAAAATATCAAAATAATTTTTATTAATTCATAATTCATGTATATATACAAAAATGAGCACAACCGTCAACAGGCTGACGATTGGCTTTGGGACACTATTCGCAACACTACCCTGGCCAAGGTTTTGTTAAATTGAAACACAACTATACACAGCTCCTGAACTGGAGTGGTCAATCCCATCTTGACAAATGCACCGACAAGTCAAGTACTTGACTACACCCAGCAGCCTTCCGTCACTGAATTAAAAATTCAGGTAGTCCAATGCCTAAGTGCAGTGAGTTGCTTGCAGGTCACCGTGGCGGTCTCAGGTCGGAGGGACAGTTATACCCATATCCCATCGGAGCAAATCTTGACAGCAGAAAAAGCTCCGGAGTCGGTCACATTCAGTGCAAATGTACCCTTACATCTCACCTGTATGCCATACCAGTGTCTCCACACTCCTTGGTTAAGAGGACAATCAACCCATATAGCACACAACGACCTATATTTGATAAACATTGTTGTCCTTGGTAACAACGTATCATTTGGTCGCGAACTGGTTTAAGGACTAAACGATAAATCCTCTTTTGTCGAGTCTAAATAGTCCTAAGGACTTCACCACAACACAGGAGTTCATTAGAAGATGAAACAATTTGTGATGAAAAATATCAAAATAACTTTTATTTATTTATAATTCATATACTAATACAAGAAAGAGCACAACCGTTAACAGGCTGACGATTGGCTTTGGGATACTATTCCCAATAGGTGGGCACCCTTTTAATAGAAGCAATAGTGGAGTAGCAGAGATCCAACTGAGAAAACAAAAGAAAAGGAGCAAAAGTGAGGGCCTATTTATACTGCCCATCAACAACTCGGATTGATGCACCATAACATTAGATCCTGCCACATGGTGAACATCAAGATGCTGGATTGCACAACTCTTTGCCGCACCAACCTCCTGATTGTGCCATGTAGGTAGATTTGCAAGGAGCAGCTTGGAGCCTACCAATGATACACATGTGGTGAGGCCCAAAAACAACCGTCGAGATCACTATTTTTGATTATATAGCACAATACTTCGGACCGCCCACACCTCATTATTGCGGCGAGATTTGTGAAGTGGTGTGTCAATGAAGCTCTGAAATTCTCTCTACGAAATAATACAAATTAAATACTCCAACTTAGAGATCATATTGGGAGCCGAGGTGGGGTTGAACACGTAAGCTAGCTATTTCCTTCACCTGAAGTGATGAGATCATTTTGGATTTGGAAGTAGAGGGCAAGTGTTACGTAGAGAATCAACCATCTGACCTCAAAACTCTCCTACCTCGGGTGGAAGCTAAGCACTCACATCGAATCCATCATCAGTGACTCATATGGAAGCTACATCAATACCAAAGGATCTTCTCAGACATTGGGAATAAAAGACTAGATGATCGGATCATCTTGCCAAGATGATTTCCCAACATTAGTTGTAAACCGACCTTGAACTCGGATGCACACCGACCCTGGGTTCGGATTAATGCCAATGACACAAGATGAACTCTGAATCATTGGGCCATTAAGAAGGAATGATTGACCCGATAAAATCTCCTAAGTTTCCTTCAATCTCGGGCACATGAGCTAAAATCATATATCTAAGGCCCACAAATGATGCCTATAACTAATAACCCATGACCCCAGGATTAGTGGGCACGTATTACCTGGCTTTATTATCGAATTTAAAGATAATACATGACTACTCCCCTCTATATAAAGAGGGAGGCAAACGAGACCTTAGGTAAGTTTTTCTTCAAAAAATATGAGCACACACACTCTCTCCAATTCTCTTTTTTGTATTATTCTCAAGTTTCGACTGACTTAAGCACTGAAGGGTCTCCCATCAGAGAATCTTTGGTGAGTGCAGACTTCCCTTTTAGGTTTTTTAAAGAGAGTCAGTCCTTGAAACACCACCAAATTTTCAATCGATAGGAGACTGATCCGTTCAATAGCAGCTTGAAGACTTACGGCAACAATACCTATATTTTTGGTATCCTATCTGCATCTGTATCTATTTAAAATAAATATGGATATGAATTTTTTACATCTAATTAATATCTGTATCTATATTTATATTTATCAAATAAAATAAATATGCATATAGATATATTTGTTATGGTGTCCTTGACGTCGGCTGCTACCCAGGGAACCACCTCGATGATATATATCGATGAAGTCTACCGACGACCATGATTTGGCCCCAAGCTATTGACTCCCTCTAAAAAAAGTTTGGCCTATCTAGACTCTATACGATCTAGATCATTTTCCTAGGAACATGTGGGTCGATATTTTCACCATCACACACGTACAATTGCCCATATATCTTCGTGCATAATATGGGCGTGCATGATCCAACCCCATTATTGAATGCAACAGACAGATAATAGTTGACGATCCCTTTTCTATATTAAAAAGATAAAAGAGTACCTTTACGTAAGTTTTAATCAACAAAGCAATCTCCACGTTCTTTCTCTTTTCTGACTATTTTTAAGATTTTAATTGGCTAAAATATCAGAGGATCCTATAAATTTAGATAAATTAATTTTTGATTGCAGATTGCAAAAATGTGCCATTCGTAGATTCGGCTCTAGCTGACCATCTTTAGATCATTTCGATACCGGATTCAACCTGGAATTTTGCAGCAACAATGTCAGTATCCCGTCTCATTTCAGTCTTATAATCTAATAATTCAATTAACCAAATTGGGCACGACTCCGTTGAGTGTCACAGTCAATGGTCCGGTAAAAGGATACTTAAATAGGCGTATATATGTCAAGTACAAATATTGCTTATTCTTCAGGCACGTGGAGGCTAACGGTTATCCTGCTCGTGACGCTTGCCCAGCAACTGCCACTATCCTTTCCCGAAATTACGAAACTAAGTCTTCATTGTGGACAATAACAGCCGTTCGATTCTTTACATTTCTCTTCGAGCCGTCCATCAGACGCTTTGTTTGGACTGTTGACCGCCGGACTACCCATACACCCGCTGTGAAAAGGACAGGGGTATTTCCGACATTTCAAAGAAAGCGTGGTTTCTCTCCCATGCCAAATCTTATTTTTTTTAATACATAGTTATTAATTTTTAGCTATTATTATTATTATCATCATCATTATCATTTCCTTCTCAGGCGCCGCTCATCGTTTCGGGCACGGTCTTTCCCAACCGACACGGCTACCGTGACCCGTTTTCCGTTACCGTTGGCGTCTTATCGCTCCCAACCCAAACCGGCGACTCTCGGCCTTGTGTGAGGTCGGTTTCTCTCTCAAAATCTTTGGCCACCATTATCGGCGACCGAATGGGCGACAACGCCGGCAACGAAGGGGGAGCAGCGGATGTGCCGCCTGCGGCGTCGGGAGCGAACGCGGGGCTGGGAGGGAACGCGCCGCCGCCGTTCCTGAGCAAGACGTATGACATGGTGGACGACCCTGCGACGGACGCGATCGTGTCGTGGGGGGCGGGGAACAACAGCTTCGTGGTGTGGAACACGCCGGAATTCGCGCGGGACCTCCTCCCCAAGTATTTCAAGCACAACAACTTCTCCAGCTTCGTCCGCCAGCTCAACACCTATGTGAGCCTTCTCACCCTTTCTGATGATTTGCCTTCGGATTCTCTCTCTCTCCATTTTCCCTTTATGGATCGGTATAGAATGATGGATGCGTCTTAATTTCATCTTTATCCGTGTCGATTGGGGTTTGTTGAGCTCTGATGGAAGATAAGATTGGGATGGAAAAGTGTTGTTGAACATATGAAATATTTGCAAAATTTGTGTTTTATTCAAGAATATTAGAGATATGTGAGCTCTCTTCTCCTTATGTCCACAATATATGTTGTTAAACATATAAGTATTTTACTGAAGAATGTTGTTTAAACATATGCAATATGCGAGCCCTTAGATCTCAAGGCACTCTGTTCCAAGACCAGTCACTGTTTCCTCCTGAGTTTCAAGAAATTTCCAGGCACTCTTGGTTCCTTCCAGCCCTTAGATGGCGTCCTTCCCAAATAGATTTATCGAGAGATGAGCTTGAATACACTGTTACCTTTGCTTCTGCTCTCGCACTCCTTTTCATTCACTGAAGTGTATGACTTAGTTTTTGAACCAAGAGAGGCTGGGAAGCCTTATCAAATTTCACTCCTCTCACAGTTTTTGTCCCCTATTTCCAAGTAATTGAACAATCATAATTTTTAAAACGAATATGCAACATAAATCATGGATAAAATGTTCGAAGCGGTGGACCGAATGATTCTAATTATTGCGGTAGATTTCTGAACCTAGTTGGGACGGCTGGAGTTGAGCAAGATCCGCATGTGTAGCGAGATCGGCAAAATAAATCCTGATCGGAGTTAGCTCCAGCTGGAGCAGATGAGAAGGAGCATGCGGGAGAGAGAATGTGCATATTTAGAGGATCCCTTTGAGGCCTCTATTTATAGATAGAGTTGAAAGCCGTTTAGAGGGCGATATTTCTAGTCCATCCTGATCGGTTCGGACATAACATGGCGAGATTTGGGGTCGGAAATCTTGGAATGTGGCAGTTATGATTGGCTTATTTGCTTCAGGGCCAGCTGTCGTGCCACAGTCTTTCAAATTTGAAAAGAGGCGCAAGATTTTTGAATCAGACTGAGTTCGGCTGGAAGACTTTGAATTGGTGATGAAGGAGGAAACAAAAGGATAGATGAAACTCGAAGGATGCTGTATTCCACTTCACAAAACAAGATACAAAGTGTATCAGATATTGTCTTTTTCAAGATAGTTAATTCAAGTCTATCCATCTTATTCTAGTACTAGGACATTTATAGTCTAAACAGCACATTCTTAATGACTCATAAAATTAGAAATAGAAATTTAAATAAAGAGAAACTTTCGATGTTGATTTCTTAGTCCTCAAGACGTCTCTTGATTTTTCGATGTTGATTTCTCAGTCCTCAAGACATATCTTGGTTCTTGATTTGACTTCTTCTTCAAGGATTGACTTCTTGAAACTTGGTTAATCATAAATGAGATTTTGAGACCCTTCGCTTGCCACTACATCATCTTTTCCAAGTGAAAAGAACTTGTCCACGAGTTCAGAATCTTTTTCACCATGGTAAACAGATAAATCACGAACATTGAAGGTTGAATGGGTATGTATGTGTGCTGGCAACTCAACCTTGTATGCATTGTCGTTGATTTTCTTCAAAATCTTACAAGGGCCAACCTTCTTCTCTTTGAGCTTGTTGTATATACCAGCTAGAAACCTTTCATTCCTAAGAAAAACCCATGCAAGATCATCTTCTTTGAAAACTTGAATTTTTCTATGACCATCAGCTGCTTCTCTGTAAGACTTGTTATTTTCCTCAAGCTTCCTTCTCACCTCTTCATGAATCCTTGTTATAGTGATGGTAAAATCATTAGCCTTTTTATAAAAAGTAGGAGTATTGGCAAGATCAAGATAATGGATAGGAATTCGTCCATTAACAATTTCAAAAGGATTTTTTCTTGTAGACCGATTCACAGCTGAATTATAAGCAAACTTAGCTCTGGAGAGAACCAAATCCTACTACTTTAGCCTTTTTGAAGCAAGACTTCGAAGCACATTTTTCAAAGTTCTATTAACCACCTCCATTTGCCCATCGGTTTGAGGGTGATAAACACTACTATAGAACAATGTAGTGCCAATTTTCTTCTACAAGCTCCTCCAAAAATGATTAAGAAATTTTGTATCACGATCAGAAGTAATAGACTTAGGAAAATCATGGAGTCTAGCTACTTTGAAATAAAGATTAGCAATATAGGAAGCATCCATTGTCTTCTTGCAAGGAATGAAATGAGCCATTTTGAAAAATCGATCTACCACTATAAAAATAGAATCAATATTTCTTTGAGTCTTCGGTAAACCAACCACAAAATGCATACTAATATCCTCCCAAGGTCCATTAGGAATAGGCAATGGCATATAAGCACCTGAATTCTGACTTTGGCCTTTGCAAGTTTGACAAATACGGTGCCTCTTTACAAATTGTGCAACATCACAGTAAAGATTTGACCAAAAATACTTTTCTCTAACCAGCAAAAGAGTTTTATCTCTATCAAGATGGTCACCAAGTCCGCCACAATGGAGCTCCTTAATAACATATTCTCTGAAAGAGCATCTTGGAATGCACAAACATGTTCCTTTGAACAGAAAATCATCATGCAATAAATAATCTTCATATCTGTCTTCTTTGCATTTTTGATAAATTTCTTTGAAATCAGGATCCTCTGCATACGGTTCTCATATGAACCCAACTCCTTTCAGCTGCACAGTCATCATGTTTAAGAGAGAAATCCTCCTACTTAAAACATCAGTGACTTTATTCAGCCTTCCACTCTTATGCCTCAACATAAAAGTGTATTCTTGCAAGAAAGAGACCTAGCTAGCATGCTTTCTATTTGGCTTTGCTTGAGAATTAACATATTTGAGAGCCTCATGATTAGAGTTAAGAATAAACTCCCTTTGAATGAGATACGGCCTCCAATGACGAAGAGCTTGAACAATGACATAAAGCTCAACATCATAAGTAGAATACTTCTTCCTTGTCTCATTTAGCTTTTCACTGTAGAAGGCGATTGGATGACCTTCTTGACTAAGGACTCTACCAATTCCAACATAAGAAGTATCACAATCAACTTCGAAAATCTTCTTAAAATTTGGAAGTACAAGTATTGGTGTTGTGGACAGCTTCTCTTTAACAAGATTAAAGCTTTTCTCCATCTCCTCTGTCCCTTTGAATTCTCCTTTGAGACAATTAGTCAAAGGTGCTGCAATGGTGCTGAAGTCCTTAATGAATCAGTGATAGAATGAAGCCAATCTATGAAAGCTCCTCACTTGTTGTATATTCTTTGGAATAGGCCATTCCTGAACAGCTTTAATCTTTTCTTCATCCACCATCACACCTACAGGAGTTAGAACAAAGCCCAAAAAACGTAGGCGAGTGGTCAAGAATGAACACTTTTTGAGATTTACATAAAGCTTTTCTCTTCTCAAAGTCGTAAGAACAGCTCTCAAATGCTCAATATGGTCAAATGAATTTTGACTATAAACAAAAATATTATCAAAATAAACAACAACAAACTATCCAATGAAAGAGCTAAGAGCTTGATTCATTACTCTCATGAAGGCACTGAGAGCATTGGATAGACCAAACGGCATAACAAGCTACTCAAACAACCCTTCACATGTCTTAAATGCCATCTTCCATTCATCACTAGGCTTGATTCGAATTTGGTGATAGCCACTTCTAAGATCAATTTTTGAAAATACTTGTGCTCTAGTAAGCATGTCGAGCATATCATCAATTCTTGGAATTGAAAATCTGTACTTGATGGTAATTCGATTAAGTGCTTGGTTGTCCATACACATATGCCAAGAACCATCTTTCTTTGAAGCTAAGAGGGCAGGAATAGCAATTGGACTCAAACTTTCCCTGATGTAGTCTCTATTCATGAGGTCTTGCACCTGACGATTAAGTTTTTCATGCTCCTTTGGACTCATCCGGTAATGGGCTTTATTGGGTAAAGCAGCCTCTGGAATCAGATCAATTTGATGTTGGATATCCCTCAATGGAGAAAGACCACTAGGTAGCTCATATGGGGTGATGTCATCAAATTCTTCTAAGAGAATCTGAACTTTTTTTAGAACTTCCATGGGTTGTGTTTGTTCTTTAGCCACCAAAACATAAATCTCCTCATTATGGGTGGTCTCCTTCTCAAACTGTGACAAGGTAAGTAAAGCATTTCCCTCTCCTTTTATGCTAGGTTTGGGAACACATGTCTTTACACAGTACAAGAACAATTTCAGTTTTTCCAATAATGAATGTATATGTGTTCTTCCTGCCATCATGCATCGCACCCTTGTCATTTGCCAAGGTCTACCCAAGAGTATATGTCCAATATCCATAGAAGCAATATCACACCAAACTTCATCATGATAATTTTTACCCATAAAAAATGAAACAAGACATTTCTTATCAATTTTTATCTCATTGTCTTTCTTTATCCATAAGACAGAATATGGATAAGGATGTGGCATGGCTTTGAGTTTGAGCTTGTTCACCATCTCTTGAGAAACAAAGTTCTTAAAGCTGCCTCCATCAATGACTATGGAACATACTCTCCCGTAGGTTATGTCATAGCCAGTCTTGTTCATTATTCTGTTTTGGGCCTGCAAGAACCTTTTGAATCACCAAGCATTCTCCATCTTCTGGTTCAATCTCCTCTCGTTCTTGTTCAGCATCATCATCATACTTTGGCTTGATATCTTCAGCTTGCTGTTCTTCTTCTTCATTCACAAAATTCGCACAAGCATCATTTTAGCTTTCTGGACACTCGCTCATATAATGATCAGATTGACCACATTTGAAATAAGTAATGGACTTGCCCTTAACTAGGCTATTTGGAATTGAACCGCCACCTCCTTTTTTTGAACAATTCTTGCTGGAAGATTCAACTTTTGAGGGATAAAAGCTCTGAACATTTGCATACTTCCTTGCTTCATGTCTAGAGAGTTTTGTCTCTACCTTCAGAGCTAATTGGTAAATATCATTCAAACTCCATATCTGCTGCAACTCCACTTCATCTCTAATAGGTAACTTCAGCCCACTGACATATCTGGCTACAAGTTGATCTTCTGTTTCCTGTATATTGTATCTGGCCATCAACTTATAAAATTCTTCTATATAATCAGTAACACTCCTGTTGTCTTGCTGCAAAGTGTTGAATTGCATAAAAATAGTCTGAGCAAAATTTGAAGGAAGAAAATTCTCACGTAACCTTGCCTTCATCTTCTCCTAAGAAGCAATCTTAGGCTTCGCTTTTCGCAATCTCATCTCTTGCACCTTATCCCACCATGTGGATGCATAGCCTCGAGGCCTTGTTGCAACAAGCTTCACCTTTTGATTATCGGGGATGTCTTTGTACTCAAAGAATTTCTGTATGGCACTCAACCAATTCAGAAATTCTTCTGGTTGTAAACGGCCATGGAATTCTAGCAAATCAATCTTAATGGAGTCATCTCATGCAAATTTCTTAAATAAATTTTGAGTTCGCCTATTGGCAAAAAGATTCACTTGGTCTAAATCATCACTGGAATAGCCATGATTGGAACTTTGTTCGCTTTTGGCTTCCTGACGTTCAAGACATAAGGTCAACTCCTCAACTTGTCTTCGAAGCTTCTGAATCTCAGCATCATGTTCATCACCCACATTCTCCCTTATAGGGTCACCTCTACCACGTCCACCTCTTCTTCCCCTTGTTGCCATGGGAAAAGAAATGAAAAGGCCAAGAGCATAGCTAGGCTCTGATACCAAATGATGAGGGAGGAAACAAAAGGATAGATGAAATTCGAAGTGTTGCTCCTTGAATTGATTTTGATGATTACAAAGTATTTGAGGGGGTTACTAATGATTTTGGTTTGAAAAAAGATTTATTATTTTTCAGGGGCAAAATCGTAATTTTACCAAGTCCTAATTCGAAAGCCTCAAGAGCAAGAACAGAAGATTTGTGATCTATTGGAGGAAATTTTACAATTTTTGAATGTATATTTTGAAAAAAAATAATGTTTATAAAATTGAGTCGAGCCCATGAGTCGACTCATGTCAAATGGGGCTGAACGGCATACTGTTTTTTAGTTGGCACATTCAATTGAGTCGATCCCATGAGTCGATTACTGTGCATGAGTCGACCCTATGAGTCAACCTCTGTTGCTGTACATGTCAAAATTACAGAACAATCATTTTTTTTTCTGTGCCATAGTAGTCGACCCCATGAGTCGACTCATGTGTATGAGTTGACCCTATGAGTCAACCCTTGCGACGGAAAAACTCCGTAACGGTTAGTTTTTCAGCTTGTTTTGACGCATTTAATGCTCATTTAATGATCTCCAATGGCTCTAAAACTATCCAGATCACTCTCCACCATTATTTGAAGCTATAAAAAGCACTTAAAGAAGGGAATAAAAAAGATTTTTCAAGCATTCATTTCAATCCCAAGCAAAAAGCCTTCTTAAAGTTAAAGAAGCTTTCATTTCAAGTTCACCAACTCTTCAAGAGCTCATTCAAGTCTTCAATAACCTTGAGGAGAATCAGAAAAGCTTCTTCATTGTTGTGTAAAGTATATTTAAAGCTTTATTTGCTCATTAAAGGAGCTACATTTGTATTTCCGTGTGATTAACTGTTATATTATGTTTTTGAGTTGATCTTTAGTTTTAGAAGGGTTCCAAAATGTAGAAAGATTGATCCGAACCTTGAATCGAATTGTATTGGATTAGTTTGTATCCGAGAAACAAGTGTTCTAGTTTGGGATAGCTAGAGCCCGAGGTACCGACGTTGTATTCTTATTGAATACGGTTTAGTGGATTTGAATTTCCAAGTAGGAGCTTGGGGAGTGGATGTAGGTGCAAGGTTGGCACCGAACCACTATAAATCTTGGTTGTTTGTGGTGTGCTTACTTATTCTCTATCTTATTTTCTTTTTCTTCTTGCACTCTTGCATCTAATATCTTTACTTTGCTTAAATCACTCACTTCAACTAACTTGCCTTTTATTACTGAATCCTTGTGGTTCTAGATTAATTTTAAATTTTCAAAAATCCAATTCACCCTCCCTCTTGGGTTGCATAGCTGGGCAACAAGTGGTATCAGAGCCCGGTGCTCTAGTCCTACTTTGATTTAACCATCAAAAAGCTAAAGATCTATGGCAATTCAAGTTGGTGCTTCACTAGCCGAGGGGCAGTTCACAAACCGACCTCCACTTTTCAATGGGTCAAATTATACCTATTGGAAAGCTCGGATGAAAATCTTTATTCAAGCACTTGACTATGATATGTGGAGTATCATAGTAAATGGACCACACACACCCACTAAAATAATTGATGGTGTGGAATCAACCAAACCCAAAAAAGAATGGGATGAGGTTGACAAGAAAATGGCTCAACTTAATGCAAAAGCCATGAATGTTTTATATTGTGTTCTAGATACTAATGAATTCAATCGTATTTCAACATGCATGTCAGCTAAGAAAATATAAGATAGATTAGAAGTAACTCATGAAGGAACTAATCAAGTGAAGGAATCAAAAATTAACATGCTTGTACATAAATATGAACTCTTTAAAATGGAGCATGATGAATCAATAACTGAGATGTTTACTCGTTTTACTGATATTATTAATGATCTAAAAAGTCTTGGTAAGTCTTATTCCAACAGTGATCTCGTGAGAAAGATTCTTAGATCTTTATCAAGGACTTGGGAGGCCAAAGTGACCGCAATCCAAGAAGCCAAAGATCTGAATATCTTATCCTTAGAGGAGCTTCTAGGATCACTAATGACACATGAGCTGAGCATGAAACAACATCAAGAAGAAGATGTCAAAAAGAAGACAATCATCCTCAAATCCACTGCTCAACTTGATGAGGAATCCGATGATATGGAAAATGGAGAGCAGGATGAAAAAATGACCCTCATTACTAGAAAGTTTAAGAAATTTTTGAAGAAAAGAAGACAAAGAATGAGGAAGAGGCCACTACAAAAGGGGAACATAGTAAAAAGAAAGATAAGGAGCAACCCCTTATTTGTTATGAATGTAAGAAGCCGGGACACTTTAAGTCTGAATATCCACAACTTAAGAAGGGTTTCAAGAAGTACAGAAAAAAGGCTATGATGGCTACATGGAGTAGAAGTGATGAGTCAAGCTCTGAAGAAGAAGATTCAAATGAACAAGCCAACTTGTGTCTTATGGCACATGAAAATGAGGTAAACACTGAAACTTCTAATGACTTTACCTTTGAAGAACTTCATGAAGTATTTTATGATCTAATTGATGAACTAAAGAAGCTAGGGATAAAAAACAAAGAATTGAAATCAAAGAATCAATCTTTACTAAAAGAAAATGAGATTATTTCAAATGAAAAATCAACTTTGTCTCAAGAAAATATGAACTTAAAAAATGTGATTGCCAAGTTAAAACCAATGATTGAAAAGTTCACTTTAAGTTCAAATAAACTTCAAATGATACTTGACAATTAAAAGGCCATTTATGATAAAGCCGGTCTTGGATATAACCCTTTAAAGAAATAAAAATTTCTGAAAAATATCTTTGTAAACTCATCATGCAATAAATTTTCAAATATTACTTGTTTTAAATGTGATAAAGTAGGACACAAATCTTATACATGTTTTTCTAACAAATCTGAAAATTCTAATATGAAGAAAATATGGGTTCCAAAAGAAACCATTGTGACTAACTAAAGAGGACCCAAGAAAACTTGGGTACCTAAAGTCAAAACTTGATTTTTATATGTAGGTGTGTCTTGCATCCCAAGGAACAAATCGGAAATGGTATCTTGATAGCAGGTGCTCAAGGCATATGACTGGTGATGAATCCCAATTTATCACACTTAATGCTAAAGATGGAGGGATGGTCACCTTTGGAGACAATGACAAAAGAAAAATTATCGGTATAGGTAACATTGGTATCACTTCCTTCAAGTATATTGAAAATGTTTTATTAGTAGATGGTTTGAAACATAATCTATTAAGCATCAGTCAATTTTGTGATAAAGGATACAAAGTCATTTTTGAATCTTCATTATGCATAGTAACTAGTCCTATTGATGAAGGCATTAAATTTGTTGGGCATAGACATGGTATTGTCTATATGGTAGACTTGAATGATCTTTCCAAAATAAACATGCAATGCCTAGTAGCTTTGAATGTCAAGATTAATGAGACTAATTGGCTTTGGCATCATAGGTTTGCACATATTAGCATGCATTCACTTTCAAAACTTATTAAAAAGGAATTGGTTACCGGCTTACTCAAATTAAATTTTGAAAAGGATAGAATTTGTGATGCATGCCAACTGGGTAAACAAACAAGAGTCTCATTCAAATCTAAAAATATTGTTTCAACTTCTAGACCATTAGAACTATTGCACATGGATTTATTTGGACCCATTAGAACTACTAGTCTAGGTGAAAAATGATATGGCTTTGTGATTATTGATGATTTTTTTTATTTTATATAGGTCTTCTTTTTTGCACATAAAGATGAAACTTTTCATGTGTTCTCAAAATTTTATCGAAAAGTCACTAATGAAAAAGATTTTTCAATTCAAAATATTTGAAGTGATCATGGAACCGAATTTAAAAATCAAGATTTTGAAAAGTTTTGTGATGAAAAAGGTATTGACCACAATTTTTCAGCACCTAGGACACCCCAACAAAATGGGGTAGTAGAAAGAAAAAATAGAATCCTTGAAGAAATGGTCCGTACCATGCTATGGGAAAGCAACCTCCTAAGATATTTTTGGGCGGAAGCAATTAACACGGCATGTTACATATTAAACTGTGCTTTAATTAGACCAATTTTAAAGAAAACTCCTTATGAGCTTTGGAAAGAAAGAAAACCAAACATTGCATATTTTCATGTTTTTGGTTGCCGATGTTTTGTTTTGAACAATGGTAAAGAAAGACTAAAAAAATTTGATGCAAAATCCGATGAAGCTATTTTTCTTGGTTACTCCTCTTCTAACAAAGCTTTTAGAGTTTTCAACAAAAGAACTTTAGTAGTAGAGGAGTCAATACATGTTGTTTTTGATGAAACTAATGATCTTCTTTCAAGGAAGAATGAAGGTATTGATGATGTAGATCCTCTTATAGAAGGGATGAAGGAGATTGTTGGTGCAAAAATCCGCTTGCGCCGGAGAAGCTGGAGTCGAGGAAGTCGCGGTCGCCGCCGGGACCTGCAAAGGAAGTCTAAACCGGAGGTGGGGTTGCTCCGGCAAGACCCTTCGACGCTCAAGTCAGTTCTCTGCCTCAACAAGAATGGAGTGCTCGAACGGAGAATTTAGCAGAGTTTTTAGATAAAAGATGAGAGCTTATAGAATAACGTATCTGGAGCCCCTTTTTATAGGCGGAGGGGGCAGTAGCCTGACAGCGACATCTGTAACCGTCTGGCAGTGGGCCGCCCAGAGTCAGGAAGAATTTATTGCGGAGGGTAATGGAGTGGGATCGTGGCTATCGCCGTGGCTCGCCACGTGGAATCAGTTACGGGGAGTGGAGCGACGTCCGCTGTCGTGACTCGTCAGGGAGTGGTGGAATCGCACAGGATCCGCCGTAGGGAGTGAAGCAGAATCGTGGCCGTTAATATGGCTTGCCAGGGAATAATGGAGCTGCGTAGGGTCCGCCGTAGGGAGTGGAGTAGTGTTGTCCGTTACCGTGGCCTGCCAGGGGGTCCAGACCTGTCGGCTGAAGTTTGATTAGAGTCGGTAGCGAGGTCCGGTACCAGTAGGAGTTTGGGCGAGGTCTTCCCGCAATCGGAATAGATGACGGAGTCTGGCTTCCGTAGGAGTCCGGACGAAGCCTACTTGCAGTTAGGGTCGTGGGCGGAGTCCGGCTCCCGTAGGAGTCTGGGCGGAGTCTTCCTGCAATTAAAGTCAAAGGCGAAGTCCGGCTCCCGTAGGAGTCCGGACGAGGCTTACCGGCAGTTGATGTTGAGGACGAAGCCCGGCTCCCGTAGGAGTCCGGGCGGAGTCTACTCGCGGTTGAAGTCGTCGGCGGAGTCCGGCTCCCGGAGTCCGGACGAAGTTTGCTTGCGGTTTAAGTTGTTGGCGGAGTCCGGCTCCCGTAGGAGTCCGGACGGAGTCCGGCTCCTGTAGGAGTCCGGACGGAGTCTGTTTGCAGCTGTTGGAGTCGAGGGCGAAGCCCGGCTCCCGTAGGAGTCCGGGCGGAATCTTCATGCAATTAAAGTTAAAGGCGAAGTCCGGCTCCCGTAGGAGTCCGGACAAGGCTTACCGGCAGCTGATGTTGAGGACAGAGCCCGGCTCCCGTAGGAGTCCGGGCGGAGTCTACTTGCGGTTGAAGTTGTCGGCGGAGTCCGGCTCCCGTAGGAGTCCGGACGGAGTCTGTCTGCAGCTGTTGGAGTCAAGGGCGAAGTCCGGCTCTCGTAGGAGTCCGGGCGGAGTCCTCCTGGAGTTGATGCCGCGGTCGGAGCCCGGTTCCCGTAGGAGTCCGGGCGAAGTCCTCCTGGAGCTGATGCCGCGGTCGGAGCCCGGTTCCCGTAGGAGTCCGGGCGAAGTCCTCCTGGAGCTGATGCCGCGGTCGGAGCCCGGTTCCCGTAGGAGTCCGGGCGAAGTCCTCCTGGAGCTGATTCTGCTGAGGACTTCGGCTGTGGGTATTTTATACCCAACACCAGTCCCCCTACTTCCGAGTTCGAATTTCGAATGAACGAAGTACAGAGAGATGGGCACAGCCGAAACCGTCCCTTCGAATCCTGCGCACCGCCGCTCCCAGATACTTTGGCATTAAATGTGTGCATGTCAGAGCTCTTTTTCTGGTTAAGGCGACCTGAAGAGTCTTTTCGGAACTCCCGCCGAAACGCGATCCCAAGCGTCGCGCTACGAAAATTTGCGAACGGTCAATCCTTGATAGCGGCGAGGGGGACATGCGGGACACGTGGCATGCATCAGTTGGCCTAGGGACACCCGCCGCCATAACTGCGCTAAGATCCGCTGGCTATTTAAACCCCCTACTCTTCCTTCGGGGTTTCATTCTGCCGAGAGGACGGCACCTTTCTTTCGTCTGAGAGCCTAGCTACTCAGCTACTTCCTCCGCACCGGTCCTTGCCGTCTTCAGCCCCCTGATTCTTCTCTAAGGGGTTCCCACGCCATGTCCTCTACCCCGGAGGCCATCCTCGAAGGGATGTCTAGGGCTTGGAGGAAGGCGAGGAGGAGAACAGCGGCCGGTGAGGATCCCCGTCGTTTCAAAGGGGGCTCAAGGAAGAATTCCTTCAACAACAAGAGTTTAATAACGGGGGCCGCCGGTAACGGTATTCTGCCCAAGAATTTCGGAGTAGCAAGGCGGGGCGATACCGGTCAAGAGGGCAGAGCTGTAGTCACAAGTTGTGGCGGGATCCTTGATGCCGTCGGGGCCGAGGGACCAGAAGCGGTCGGCGTCGACGGTGGGGCAGTAAAATTTGTTGGGGGGACGGTGGAAGTAGCGCATGCCGACCTTGCCGGAGCATTTTGGACGGTGGCTGCCACGGAGCATTTGGTGATGACGCATATCTCTGGTGCCACTGCTGCCCCCGGGGTGACTCCGGTTCTTCTTGAAACAGGTCTTCGCCGCCGCTGCCATTGCCCCTACTGCCCCCGGGAATCTATCCCGTCCTTTTCCCCCTAAGGTTGGGACTTCGGAGGTGGAGCGAAACAAGTCGGGGCGAAAGCCGATGAGCCCGTCACACGCACTGGACAACACGGCTGGGAAGGACAGAAATGGGAAGAGAAGTTTGCAGCTTGAAGCGGCCTCCGATGTATTCTTTCCAAACCGTGTTCGCGAGACTTGCAATGATGTATTTTTTTTTTTTTTTTGCCCACCGGGTCTTGTAACGTACACCTCGTTGGTTAAAAATGAAAAGGAGATTTTGTTACCTCGTCTGCATCTTGCATCAAATAGTAGTCTGTCGAACTTCTTTATTCTTCTTTCTTCTCTCTTCCTCCTTTTCTTCTTTTCTTTTTCACGTCGTCCTAAGGTCATCGACGACCCCTTTTATTCGTGGAGGACTGTTATTCACCGAGCTCCTTTTCGACTTTTACGCCGTTCGAAGATACCCGGTTGTCATTTTTCCGTCAATGGCTGCAGGCTCGCATGGGGCCATTCGGGCCCGGGGTCCCTCCCAGGGCTTGAATTCGGGGATCCGAGCCTCTGTCACCCTAAGTGAGTTGTCCCATTTTGTGTCGAAAACTTCCTCAAAAGCTGGGACTCCCGATGGGATCCCCAGTCCTTGCGGTGACAGAGTTTTCTGTACCTCGACCGCTGTCCGTTTTCCAATCGTAGCTGTCATGATCCGTTGCCTCCCTTTTTCCTTTTCGCTCGGAACTTTTCTCCGCTGAAGTCAAGGCGAAGTTCGGCTCCCGTGGGAGTCCGGACGAAACCCTTCTGTGATTGGAGTCGTGGGCGGAGTCCGGCTCCCGTAGGAGTTCGGGTGGAGTTTTTTTTGGCGTCGTGAACGGAGCCCGGCTCCCGTAGGAGTCCGGGTGGAGTCTTCCTTGGCGTCGTGGACGGAGCCCGGCTCCTGCAGGAGTCAGGGCGAAGTCTTCCTGCAATCAAAGTAGAGTATGAAGTCCGGCTCCCGTGGGAGTCCGGACAGGATTTATCAGAAATCGAAGTTGGCGGCGGGGCCTGGCTCCCGTATAGGTCCGGGCTGGGTTTACCACCGGTTGAAGTTGCTTAAGCTAGGACAAGGTTTTCCTCCTGGGGGGCGCATATGGGCGTTGCAGGGCCTCTCCCCCATCCGGTCTAAGAGAACCGGGCCTTTGACTTTGCTCATGTCAGGACGAGGTCCTCCTCCTGTTCCTGACATGGCTGTGGGGGCACATTAGGGCGCTGTAAGGCCTCTCCCCCCATTCGGTCTAAATGGAACCGGGCCTTCGATTTTGCTCAAGTTAGGGCGAGGTTCTTCTCCTGTCCCTAACAGGGCTGTGGGGGCACAAATGGGCGTTGTAGGGCCTCTCCCCCCATCCGGTCTAAATGGAATCGGGCCTTCGACTTTGCTCAAGTTAGGGCGAGGTTCTCCTCCTGTCCCTAACAGGGCTGTGGGGGCACATATGGGCATTGTAGGGCCTCTCCCCCCATCCGGTCTAAATGGAACCGGGCCTTCGACTTTGCTCAAGTTAGGGCGAGGTTCTCCTCCTGTCCCTAACAGGGCTGTGGGGGCACATATGGGCATTGTAGGGCCTCTCCCCCCATCCGGTCTAAATGGAACCGGGCCTTCGACCTTGTCGGGATGACGTTTCCCTTTCGTTTCTGACACAGTTTGTGCGAATTGTTCAAAGACATACAGGTATGCAATTTTCAATTAAAATGAAGTTATTGGTAGTACACCCGTAAGTTTTTCGAGTTCCACGGTCGCGGGAGGTCGGCTCCTCCGAGTTCCTTAAGATAATAAGTTCCCGGCCGGACTACTTCTTTGACTTCATACGGTCCTTCCCAGTTTGGGGCGAGTTTCCTCCGGTCCTGAGGTTGCGAGACAGCAGCTCGTCGAAGCACTAGATCTCCTGCTTTAAAGGCTTTGTTCTTGACCCGGGCATTGTAATATCGAGCAACTTTCTGTCTGTAGGCTGCCATTCGAACCTGAGCGATCTCCCGTCTTTCTTCCAGCAGGTCGAGGTTGGCTCTAAGACTTTGTGAATTTTGATGTTCGTCGAATGCCACGACTCGTGCCGACGGGAGTTTAAGCTCGATCGGGATGACGGCTTCCGTACCGAAGGCTAAAGCAAAGGGGATCTCCCCCGTAGGTAACCTCTGGGTAGTTCGATACGCCCATAGCACATGATAAAGCTCGTCCGCCCAAGTTCCCTTTGCTTTTTCAAGCCTTGTCTTAATCCCCTGTAAAAGGGTTCTGTTAGTCACCTCAGCTTTGCCGTTCGCCTGAGAATGGGCTACTGATGTGAAGTTGTGGGAGATGTTTAGATCTTCACAGAATTCGACGAATTTTGCTCCCGCGAATTGCCGTCCATTATCAGTGATTAGGGTTCTAGGTAGACCGAACCTGCACACGATTGACTTCCAGACGAAATCTTGTACTTTCGCTTCTGTGATTTTCGCTAGTGGTTCGGCTTCAACCCATTTGGTGAAGTAGTCGATCGCTACAAGGAGGAACTTTCTTTGTCCAGACGCCATGGGAAAGGGGCCAAGGATATCCATCCCCCATTGTGCAAAAGGCCATGGGGCACTCAAGGGTGTGAGCTCGGTGGCGGGTTGTCTCTGGACGTTGGCGTATCTCTGGCATCGATCACACTTTTTGATATATTCAATCGAATCATGATGCATCGTTGGCCAGTAATATCCTTGGCGGAGCAGCTTGTGGGATAAAGATCTAGCTCCCAAATGGTTTCCGCAAACTCCCTCGTGTACTTCCCATAAGGCGTAGTCAGCTTCCGAGGGCCGGAGGCATTTCAAGAGGGGCAAGGAGTATGATCTTTTGTACAATTTGCCCTCATAAAGGATGTACCGGGAGGCTTGATTTCGGAGCTTCCGAGCCTCCTTCGCGTCCTGGGGGAGAACTCCATCTCTAAGATAGGTTATCAGCGGGTCGACCCAGCTGGGCTCGTGGTCGATCTCTATTACGGGCCGCGATTCTTCTGTACTCGGGCGTTTTAGAACTTCAAAGAGGACGCCTTTGGGCAATTCGGCCGGAGCCGATGTCGCCAGCTTGGAGAGAAGATCGGCTCTGGTATTCTCCAGCCTTGGAATCTGTCTAATGTTGAAGATGCTGAAGGCGGGGGTGAGCTCCTTTACCTTCTCAAGGTATCTGGTCATACTGTCCTCCCGCGCTTCGTAACTCCCGCTGACTTGTCCCACCACTAGTTGGGAGTCGCTGTGTACCCGGAGTTGACCTATTCCCAGCTCTTTGGCGATCCTTAGTCCTGCGATCAGAGCTTCATATTCCGCTCCATTGTTTGTTGCGGGAAACTCGAAACGCAGGGCGTACTCCGCGATGACCCCCTCTGGACTGACCAAGATCAGGCCTGTGCCTGCGCCCGACATGTTGGAAGATCCGTCCACATAGAGGGTCCAAAAGCGATCGGAGGGATTAGTCTCTTCGTTGGGGGAGTTCGGTTGGGACTTCAGGTCGTCACCTTGGCTTTGTTTAAGTTCAGCCTCCTCTGGGATGGTACACTCTACTATGAAATCTGCCAGTATTTGGGCCTTCACTGCTGGCCTGGGTCGATAATTGATGTCGAATTCCGTGAGCTCGATCGCCCATTTCGCCATCCTCCCGGAGGTATCTGCCCGGTGCAGGACCGCCTTGATTGGTTGGTCGGTGAGTAGTGTCACGGTGTGCCCTTGAAAGTAGGGTCGGAGCCTCCGAGCTGCAACCAACAAGGCGTAGGTCAGTTTTTCTAATTTGGTGTACCTGGTCTCGGCGTCCCTCAGCGCGCGGCTAATGTAGTAGACTGGTCGCTGGACTTTCGTTTCTTCTTTGACAAGGACGGCCGTGAGGGCCATGGGAGAGACCGCTAGGTATAAAAATAGTTTCTCCCCAGGTTCAGACTTTGCCAACAGCGGGGGTGAGCTAAGGTAGCTTCTTAACTCTTCGAACGCCTGTTGGCACTCAGAGGTCCAACAGAAGTTCTTCGGCTGCTTGAGGGTTTGAAAGAAGGGCAAGCACCGTTCGGCCGAACCTCCTTGTGAGGCGCTGAACCTCCTTGATCGACTTTGGGGCGGTCATCTTCTGGATGGCGCGAATTTTCCTTGGATTGGCCTCAATCCCGTGTCCTGATACCATGAAGCCCAGGAACTTTCCTGAGGTTACCCCGAAAGCGCATTTAGTTGGTTCAGCTTCATTCTATACTTTCGAAGAGCATCAAAGGTTTCCTCGAGGTCGGCGACATGATTTCTGGAAGACTTGCTTTTTACGAGCATATCGTCCACGTAGACCTCCATGTTTCGGCCGATCTGCTCTTTGAAGATTTTGTTCACCAACCGTTGGTAGGTTGCGCCCGCATTCTTGAGGCCGAAAGGCATGACCCTGTAACAGTAAAGGCCGCGATTAGTGATGAAAGCTGTCTTTTCTTCATCTTCCGACGTCATTCTAATTTGATTATAGCCGGAGAACGCATCCATAAAGGTGAGGAGCTCATGGCCTGAGGTCGCGTCCACCAATTGGTCGATTCGGGGAAGGGGGTAGCTGTCCTTTGGACAAGCCTTATTCAGCTTTTTGAAGTCTATGCACATCCTCCACTTGCCGTTTGTTTTCTTGACCAAAACAACATTGGAAATCCAATCAGGATAATTGACTTCCTTAATGAATCCGGCCTTGAGAAGCTTATCCACTTCCTCGGCTATCGCCTTCTGCCTCTCCGGGGCATGACTCCGGATTTTTTCTTTTGTCGGTCGATGCTTCGGATCGACTGCCAGATGATGCTCCATGACTTCCGTGTCAATCCCCGGCATGTCCGCTGGAACCCAAGCGAAAACGTCCGCATTCCTTCGGAGGAAATCAATAAGACGCGTCCGCACCTCCTCCCCTAGGTTGGAGCCAATTAACGCCACATGCTCCGCGTTCCCATCATTCAAAGGGATTGGTACCAGATCTTCGATTGGGCCGCCCCTTTCTTCGGTGAGGTCGTCGCGAGCATCCAGTCCATCGACGGGACAGGGGTCAGCCCGATCGCTTCTTTGCAAGGCGATGTTGTAGCAATGTCTGGCCAGGGCTTGGTCTCCCCGGACCTCTCCGATCCCCTGGTTGGTGGGGAACTTCAACTTCAAATGGTAGGTTGAAACGACAGCTCTGAGAGCATTGAGGCCGGGTCGGTCAAGGATTGCATTGTAGGCGGATGGCGCCTTCACCACCAAGAAATTCATCAGAGCCCTGGACTGCTTTGGATACTGACCCGCGGCCACAGTCAAAGCTATCATTCCTTCCGTCGGAACGGCGTCACCGGTAAACCCTACCAAGGGGGAGCAAATCGGTCTCAGATGACCGCCAAGAGCGGACATTCTTGAAAAGACGTCGTAGAACAAGATGTCGGCCGAACTTTCGTTGTCGACAAGAATGCGACGGACGTCGTAATTTGCTATATTCAAGGAAACTACGACCGCGTCGTTATGAGGGAATTGGACTCCCTGGGTGTCTTCTTCGGTAAAGGTTATGGGTTCTTCAACTTTTTGCTGCTTGGGGGATACAGCTGGTATGTTGGTTGCCTCCCATCGGGATTCCCCCGAGATGGTGTTGACGGAATCCGATAGAGGCCGGTCGTCCGGCCACTCCTTGTCGGCGACCATAGCCGGAGGTAGTTGTGCGAAGGCCTCGCGAGAAGGCATCAGATGAGGAAAGGAGGAGTGGGTGCCGGAAAAGATGACCGGAAGTGGATCCGTTGAGTGCTCCTTTAAGAACAAGGGTACTGCAAAGGTTCAACCCCTTCCTCTAGCGCCAATCCTGTTGGTGCAAAAATCCGCTTGCGCCGGAGAAGCTGGAGTCGAGGAAGTCGCGGTCGCCGCCGGGACCTGCAAAGGAAGTCTAAACCGGAGGTGGGGTTGCTCCGGCAAGACCCTCCGACGCTCAAGTCAGTTCTCTGCCTCAACAAGAATGGAGTGCTCGAACGGAGAATTTAGCAGAGTTTTTAGATAAAAGATGAGAGCTTATAGAATAACGTATCTGGAGCCCCCTTTTATAGGCGGAGGGGGCAGTAGCCTGACAGCGACATCTGTAACCGTCTGGCAGTGGGCCACCCAGAGTCAGGAAGAATTTATTGCGGAGGGTAATGGAGTGGGATCGTGGCTATCGCCGTGGCTCGCCACGTGGAATCAGTTACGGGGAGTGGAGCGACGTCCGCTGTCGTGACTCGTCAGGGAGTGGTGGAATCGCACAGGATCCGCCGTAGGGAGTGGAGCAGAATCGTGGCCGTTAATATGGCTTGCCAGAGAATAATGGAGCTGCGTAGGGTCCGCCGCAGGGAGTGGAGTAGTGTTGTCCGTTACCGTGGCCTGCCAGGGGGTCCAGACCTGTCGGCTGAAGTTTGATTATAGTCGGTAGCGAGGTCCTGTACCCGTAGGAGTTTGGGCGAGGTCTTCCCGCAATCGGAATAGATGACGGAGTCTGGCTTCCGTAGGAGTCCGGACGAAGCCTACTTGCAGTTAGGGTCGTGGGCGGAGTCCGGCTCCCGTAGGAGTCTGGGTGGAGTCTTCCTGCAATTAAAGTCAAAGGCGAAGTCCGGCTCCCGTAGGAGTCCGGATGAGGCTTACCGGCAGTTGATGTTGAGGACGAAGCCCGGCTCCCGTAGGAGTCCGGGCGGAGTCTACTCGCGGTTGAAGTCGTCGGCGGAGTCCGGCTCCCGTAGGAGTCCGGACGAAGTTTGCTTGCGGTTGAAGTTGTTGGCGGAGTCCGGCTCCCGTAGGAGTCCGGACGAAGTCTGCTTGCGGTTGAAGTTGTTGGCGGAGTCCGGCTCCCGTAGGAGTCCGGACGGAGTCTGTCTGCAGCTGTTGGTGTCGAGGGCGAAGCCCGGCTCCCGTAGGAGTCCGGGCGGAATCTTCCTGCAATTAAAGTTAAAGGCGAAGTCCGGCTCCCGTAGGAGTCCGGACAAGGCTTACCGGCAGCTGATGTTGAGGACAGAGCCCGGCTCCCGTAGGAGTCCGGGCGGAGTCTACTTGCGGTTGAAGTTGTCGGCGGAGTCCGGCTCCCGTAGGAGTCCGGACGGAGTCTGTCTGCAGCTGTTGGAGTCGAGGGCGAAGCCCGGCTCCCGTAGGAGTCCGGGCGGAGTCCTCCTGGAGTTGATGCCGCGGTCGGAGCCCGGTTCCCGTAGGAGTCCGGGCGAAGTCCTCCTGGAGCTGATGTCGCGGTCGGAGCCCGGTTCCCGTAGGAGTCCGGACGAAGTCCTCCTGGAGCTGATGCCGCGGTCGGAGCCCGGTTCCCGTAGGAGTCCGGGCGAAGTCCTCCTGGAGCTGATTCTGCTGAGGACTTCGGCTGTGGGTATTTTATACCCAACAGAGATCATCCTAAAAGACTCAACAATTCAAAATGAAGAAGAACATGAAAACAAACAAGAGGATGAAGGTGAAGAACAACAAGAACAACCTCAAGGCTCAAATGATCTACTTAAAGAATGGAGGTATGATCACAATCATCCCAAAGAATTGATCATTGGTGATCCTACACATAGAGTAAAAAACTCGTTCCTCTCTTAGAGATGCATACAATCATTTTGCATTTGTTTCTCATTTTGAACCTAAAACCATAGATGAAGCTGAAAAAGATTATAATTGGATACATGCAATACAAGAAGAACTTAATCAATTTGAAAAAAGAAATAATGTATGGACTTTAGTATCAAGATCTAAAAATTATCTAGTAATTGGCACAAAATGAGTATGTAGAAATAAACTGGATGATCATGGAAATGTAATTAGGAATAAAGCAAGATTAGTTGCAAAGGGTTATAATCAAGAAGAGAGAATTGATTTTGATGAGATCTTTGCACCTGTTGCTAGATTAGAAGCAATTAGACTTTTACTTGCATATGCTTGCTTTATGAATTTTAAATTATTCCAAATGGATGTCAAAAGTGCTTTTCTAAATGGATATATTGCTGAAGAAGTTTATGTAGAACAACCTCTTGGTTTTGAAAATCATGCTTTTTCTAATCATGTTTTTAAATTAAACAAAGCATTATATGGTTTGAAACAAGCATCTAGGGCTTGGTATGAAAGGCTAAATAAATTTCTGCTTAATAATGATTTTTCAAGAGGAAATGTAGACACAACATTTTTCATTAAAAGAAATCAAGATGATATCTTAATTATATAAATATACGTTGATGACATTATTTTTGGGTCTACTAATGAAACTCTTTGTCAAGATTTTGCTAAGCTCATGCAGGGAGAGTTCGAGATGAGCATGATGGGAGAACTTACATTCTTTCTCGGACTCCAAATCAAACAAACAAAGAAAGGAATCTCCATCATTCAAAGCAAATATACAAGAGAACTACTCAAAAGATTTGGAATGGAGGGTTTCAAAGCAATTGGTATACCCATAAGCCCATTATGTAAGCTTGATAAGGATGAAGGAGATAAAAATGTAAACTTGAAATTTTATAGAGGCATGATTGGTTCTCTATTGTATTTAACTGCTAGTAGACCAGATATTATGTTTAGTGTATGTCTTTGTGCTCGCTTTCAATCAAATCCAAAAAAATCACACTTGAATGCAGTTAAAAGAATCCTTAGATATTTAAATGGTACATAAACTCTAGGACTATGGTATTCTAAGGACTCATCAATTGACTTAATAAGATATTCAGATGCTGATTTTGCTGGATGTAGATTAGATAGAAAAAGTACTAGTGGAACTTGCCAATTCTTTGGAGTTAACTTAATCTCTTGGTTTAGCAAGAAGCAAAATTCGGTGGCACTGTTTACGGTCGAGGTCGAATACATTGCAGTCAGAAGTTGTTGTGTTCAAATCTTGTGGATTAAGCAACAACTTGAGGAATTTGGCGCTACTGAAGCTAAAGAAATGTCCAAAAAACGAAAAAGGGCGACGACGAAGGGTGGAAGCGAAAGTCGGAGTCCGGTACGGAAGGCCTCCTGATACAGGCAGAAACGGTCAGGTGGAGGGGTGCTAGCCCGGTCGGCGGGACCAGGAAGCTCCAAATCATACTCCGGAGGAACTCCATACTGAACCCTTATCAGTAGAAGTTCATCCGGAGTCAGAGAAAAGGGAATGACATCCGACGCAAAAATCGGACGAGGCCCAGCCCTAGATGAGGGTTCGTTTACAGTGAGGGGGTTCTGGGGGGCTGAGGCGGACGAACTCCTGGAACCACTAGAGGCGGAGGTGCCGGAAGACATTTCAAACAAAGACCCTAAAGATCCTGGAGAAATCAGGCGGGACAAAGGGCGAAAGGTTTGCGGGAGACCAAACTAGAGGAATGCGGCAGAAGAAAATGGAGGAGAAAAGGCCCCTAAATGGCAAGAAGAAAAATGAAGGTTCCGGTACTAACCTAGATCGCTCCGAAGGATGCAGAGGGGCGAGGACAGGGATGACTCGAAGAATGCTTAGGGCCAAGGCGGACGCCAAAGAGGGTCAGAGCTCTCGGAGAGAAAGCAGACACCAACAGAACTCTCAGGCGGAATGAGACTCCTGAAGGCGGAAAGGCGGGTTTAAATAGACCCTGGGATCCGGCGCTATAATGATCGCGGATCTCTCCAGGCCGACCCACGCTCGCCACGTGTCCCACTCGCCACCGCAGGCGGCTAAAAGCAGTTGACAGCCGACAGAGCCATTACTGCGCCGTTCCTGGGCCAACACACCAGCGGAAATTTCGAAAGGTCCCTTCGGATCGCCTCGATTTGAAAAGACTCAAGCACGTGCGCATTAAATGCCAGAATATCTGAGGGCGATCGTGCACAGGATTCAAGGGGACAACTTCGGCTGTGAAAATTTCTCTATACTTCATTCGAAATTCGAACTTGGAAGTAGGGGGACTGGTGTTGGGTATAAAATACCCCCCAGTCGAAGTTCATGACAGGAATGACCCTCCGGGGATTCTACCGACTTCCGACCTTCGGCGACATCTCTCCGAACCTCTCTCGCGACCGAGCCTCAGCAACACTTCCAAGTTTTGCCGACGGATAAGCCCTCACCAGCGTCGACCGGATTCTTCGCGACGGACGGACTCCACCCAAGTTTCCACGATGATCGACCACCTTCTAGACCCCGCTCGGACTCCTACGGGAGCCGGACTCCGCCCACGACTTTACTTGCAGGCAGACTTCGTCCGGACTCCTACGGGAGCCGGACTTCGCCTCCGACTTCAATTACAGGTAGACTTCGTCCGAACTCCTACGGGAGCCGGACTTCGCCCCCAACTTCAATTGCAGGTAGACTTCGCCCGGACTCCTACGGGAGCCGGACCTCGTCCCCGACTCCGGCTGCAGGTAGACTTCGTCCGGACTCCTACGGGAGCCGGACTCCGCCCACGACTTCACTTGCAGGCAGACTTCGTCCGGACTCCTACGGGAGCCGGACTCTGCCCCTAACTTCAATTGCAGGTAGACTTCGCCCGGACTCCTACGGGAGCCGGACCTCGTCTCCGACTCCGGCTGCAGGTAGACTTCGTCCGGACTCCTACGGGAGCCAGACTCCGCCCACGACTTCACTTGCAGGCAGACTTCGTCCGGACTCCTACGGGAGCCGGACTTCGCCCCCGACTTCAATTACAGGTAGACTTCGTCCGGACTCCTACGGGAGCCGGACTTCGCCCCCAACTTCACTTGCAGGCAGACTTCGCTCGGACTCCTACGGGAGCCGGACCTCGTCCCCGGCCCGGCTGCAGGTAGACTTCGTCCGGACTCCTACGGGAGCCGGACTCCGCCCACGACTTCACTTGTAGGCAGACTTCGTCCGGACTCCTACGGGAGCCGGACTTCGCCCCCGACTTCAATTACAAGTAGACTTCGTCCGGACTCCTACGGGAGCCGGACTTCACCCCCAACTTCAATTGCAGGTAGACTTCGCCCGGACTCCTACGGGAGTCGGACCTCGTCCCCGACTCCGGCTGCAGGTAGACTTCGTCCGGACTCCTACGGGAGCCGGACTCCACCCACGACTTCACTTGCAGGCAGACTTCGTCCGGACTCCTACGGGAGCCAGACTTTGCCCCCGACTTCAATTACAGGTAGACTTCGTCTGGACTCCTACGGGAGCCGGACTCCGAGCTCCTACCGCAAGCGACTCACTCCTAGTTTCTGCTGCAAACGATTTACTTCAAATTTCTACCACGTGCGGTCCGTGCCGGATTCCCACCATAAGCCTTCACCCAAGCTTCCATTATGGACGAATTCCTTTCAGATTTCTGTTGCAGACAGGCCTTGGCCGAGATCCTCGACAAATGATCCCCATCCGGGCTTCTACGGAGATCGGACTCCAACCGAACTTCGGCCGACAGGCCTGGATCTCCTGGCAGACCACAATAATGGCCACGACTCTGCTCCACTTCCTGCAACAGATTCCGTGCGGCTCCATCACTCCCTGACAGGCCGCAATAACGGCCACGACTCTGCTCCACTTCCTGCGACGGATTCCGCGCCGCTCCATCACTCCCTGGCAGACCACAATAATGGCCACGATCCTGCTCCACTTTCTGCGATGGATACCGCGCGGTTCCTCCACCCTCTGGCAAGTCGCGACAACGGACGCTGCTCCACTCCCTGCAACAGACTCCACGTGGCATGTCCAGGTGATGGCCACGATTCCACTCCACTACTCTTCGCAACAAACTTCTCCTGACCCTGGGCAGCCCACTGCCAGACGGTTACAAACATCGCTATCAGTTTGTTGCCCCCTCCGCCTATAAAAGAGGGACCCCAGATACATTATTCTCTAAGCTCTAATTTCTGTCCCAAAACTCTGTTAAAATTTTCGTTCGAGCACTCCATTCTTGTTGAGGCAGAGAACTGACTTGAGCGTCGGAGGGTCTTGCCGGAGCAACCCCAACTCCGGTTTAGACTTCTTTTGCAGGTCCCGGCGGCGACCGTGACTCCCTCGACTCTAGCTTCTTCGACGCAGGTGGATTTTTGCACCAACAATCTTAATTGATGCTGTCAAAAAGGGGAGTAGAGAATCAAAAATCGAGATCAAGCAATAAGCAATAGAGAAATAAAATCGAGAGCAATAAGCAAAATTGTCAAAGCAAATGAGCAAGCAAAATTGTCAAAGCAAATGTGTCAAAGAACCAAAATTGTCAGCAATTTTCAAAGCAAATGATCTAATAAGCAAATTTCAAATTGATCTTCAAACTACTTATGATGCATTTCATTTGTTGGGTATAAAATACCCCCAGCCGAAGTTTGTAAAAGGCCGACACTTTCAGGGCTTTTCCGGCTTCCGACCTTGTGTGGCGTCTTTCTGAACTCCCTCGACCGTCCGAGCTTCCATAATACCATCCGGACTTCTCCGACAACGAGTTTCTTCATTCATCTACCGGACTGCTCCAAATGCCCTCTGAACTCTGCTATCAGCCGATTTTCTACGGTGATCGACTATTCTCCGAATCTCTTCCAGACTTCCTCCGGCCACGGACGACTCTACTCCGAACTTCATCCGGACTTCGTCAGTATCCGAGCTTCTCCGACAACGGGATTTCTACAGTAACCAGATTCTATCCAAGTTTCTACGGCGGTCGACCACCTTCTGGATTCCATCCGAGCTCCTACGAGAACCGGATTCCAGCCGAACTCCCATAGTGGAGGGATCCCAGACGAATTTCGACAACGGAAGGGCTCCACCAGCCGGATCTCTACTCTGAATTTCTACTGCAAGCGGTCAACTCCGAACTTCTACTGCAAACGGTCTACTCCAGATCTCTACTGTAAGCGAATTCCATTCGAGCCTCTACTGTAAACGAATTTCTTCCGAACTTCTATTACAGGCGGACTTCAGCCGAGCTTCTTCATAGCTGGATCCCAGCCGAGCTCCTACAATGGACGGATCCCAGACGAGCTTCTACAACGGGGCAGACTACGTCAGCCAGGTCATTACTCCGAGCTTCCACGACAACTGATCTTCGACCGAGCTTCTACAAGTGGCCTCCTTTCAGCCTTCTGCAAGAATCGGACTCCGTCCGAACTTCCATAGCGGATGGATTCCGGACGAGCTTCTACAACAGACGGGCTCCAGCAGCTGGATTTCTACAACGGCCAATCACCTTCGGTGTCTGTCGAACCTCCCCAGCCATCAACCTTTAATAGCGTCAGTCGGACTTCAACAACGCCATCCAGGCTTCCATAGGATCTCCAGACTCCTCCAGCGGACGAACTTCCCCAACGCCATCCGAAGTCCACCGCCGGCCGACCCTCCGCCAGATTCTTCATGAAACCGGACTTCTCTGACGGATAATCTTCAGACGAGCTTCCGCATCAGGCAAATTCCAGACGGACTTCTCTAGCAATCGAACTCCTACCGGACTTCACCAATAGAAAGTCTCCATCCGAGCTTCTACAGCAGATGACTTCCGCCTGTAGCATCAGCGTCCAAGGCATCCGACAACAGTAGACTCGTCAGCAACCTCGGAAACATCCGAGCTTCTCCTAGATCGACGGGATAGAGAGCCATTCGCTCCATCAGACATCCCAGTCGAGCTCCAGCCGATAGATCCGAACTTTCTGGCAAGTCACGACAATGGCCACTACCCTACTCCACTCTCTGCAACGGATTCCGAGTGGCTCCACCACTCTCTGGCAAGTCGCGACAACGGACACCACTTCACTCTCCGTAACAAACTCTACGTGGCCCTGAACGGCCCCTGATGCCACTACTCTCCGTAACAAACTCCGTATAGCTCTGAACGGTCCACTACCAGGCAGTTACAGACGTCGCTGTCAATCAGTTACGCTCTTCGTCTATAAAAAAGGACTCCCAGATATGTTCTTCTCTAAGCTCTAAATTCTGTCTCGAAACTCTGCTAAAATTTCTGCTCGAGCACTCCATTTCTGTTGAAGCAGAGTACTGACTTGAGCGTCGGAGGGTCTTGCCGGAGCACCCCCAACTCCGATTTAGACTTTCCTTGCAGGGTCCCGGCGGCGGTCGCGGTCATCTCAGCTCCAGCTTCTCCGGCTTCGACAGAATTCTGCACCAACAGAATTGGCACTAGAAGAAGGGCGTGTCTTTGCAGTACCCTTGTTCTTAAAAGAGTGCTCAATGGAACTGTCTCCGGTCATCTTCTCCGACATCCTCTTCTCCTCCTATTAGATCTCCACCTGATGCCTCCCCGAAAGGCATCCACCAGGCGATCCACAGCCTCCGTGGCCAGATCTCAGCGAGCTCCGTAAGATCCAGCCTCGTCTCCAGTTTCCCAAGCTCCTCCTCCGGCAACAGCAGTCGGCATGGAGCAGTTCGACCTGTTGGTTCAGCAGGTCAGAGGCCTCACCGAAGCAGTGCAGGCCATGCAGCAGCAGCAGCAACAGTCGCAGGCGTCAGTGCGATTGGAAAGAGCATCGTCGGAGTTCCAAAATCCGACTGTAGGGCGGGCCACTTGGGCCAGTCGCCCTGTCTTCCCCGGAAAGGGGAATCCGAGGGTGGAGAGCCCTCAGTCTGATCACGATTCAACCCCCGGAGGATTCCTACCTCCATTCTGCCAGAAGACCCTCGAGACTCGCAGTCGAAAGGACCTCTTGGATCAAAGGCTCCAGAAGATGAACCGGCGGATCGAAGAGCTCCGTCACGCTCCCCCTGCTTATGGTGAGGACATCTGTACTGACCCTCCTTTCTCTCAAATGATCATGCAGGAACCGATCCCGCCAAACTTCAAGCTCCCCCAATTCGAAAGCTACGATGGGACCTCAGATCCAGTTGACCACCTGGAGGCCTTCCGGACAATGATGCTGCTCCATGGCGCACCAGACGCCATCCTGTGCTGAGCTTTCCCATCTATCTTGAAGGGAGCAGCAAGGAACTGGTACTCGACGCTGAAGTCGGGTACTATCTTCTCCTTTGATTAGATGAGCCACCAGTTTGCGGCTCATTTTGTTAGCAGCCATCATCCCCGGAGAGGTTCGGAGTCCCTTATCAACATCAAGCAGAAGGAGGGAGAATCCATCCTAACCTATGTCAACCGATTTAACGCTGTCGCGTTGGAGGTCTGGAACTTGGACCAATCGATTGCAATGGCCGCCCTAAAGAGCGGTCTTCAAAAGAATGATCTTCTATTTTTCCTAGAAAAGAAGTACTCCAGGGACTTCGTTGATTTGCTTGCTCGAGCCGAAGGATATGCCTGAGCAGAGGAAGCCTTCAAGTTGAAGGACGAGGAGGCCGCGAAGGAGCGACAGACGGATGGCTCCAGCAAGCCCGTAGCTGAAAAAGGGCCAAGTGAAGCTCGGCCACGTTCTCGAACTCCTTCCGGACACAGGCATGTCCGGACTCCTCGAGCTCGTAAGCAGAAGAGCCTGGACCGTAGAGTTTGACAGGGCTCTCCCCCAGGAAGATTCCACAGCTACACCCCTCTCAATGTTCCAAAAGCTCAGGTGCTGATGGAGGTCAAGGAGCAGCTACCGAGGCCGGAAAAGATGCGCTCGCACCCCGAGAAGTGCAACCTAAATAAATTCTGCCTCTATCATCGTGACCACGGCCATGACATGGAGGAATGCATTCAGCTCCGAGACGAAATTGAGGAGCTCATCAGGCGGGGTCGGCTCGACAGATTCATCCGACGCCGGCCTGAAGGTAGGAAGGATTGGCCGAGGGCCCTGCCACAACCGGAGCCGCCAAGGAGGGAAGAATAGCCTGGAGATCGGCCTCCAATCTGGATCATCAATACTATCTCTGGAGGGCCCCGGAGGGGAGCGGCCAGTGGATCGGCCGGACCGCTCAAGCAGTAAAGAACTGAAGGATCTATAACCTTTACTGAAGAAGATACCCGGGAGATCCAATTCCCCCATAACGATGAGGTTGTAGTTTCTTTAAATATTGCTGATTATGATGTACGTCGCATTCTTGTTGATAGTGGAAGCTCGGTCGATATTTTGTTTTACGATGCATTTTCAAAAATGTCCATCCTAGATGGTCAGTTAGGACCGATTGGCTCCCCGTTGGTAGGGTTCACTGGCGGTGCTGTGCCAGTGGAGGGAGTAATAACTTTGACCGTAGTTGCAGGTCGGTATCCGAAGCAATCTAGAGCGCTAGTGGATTTCCTGGTAGTGAGGGCGCCGTCCACCTACAATGCAATACTCGGCCGATCTGACCTCAACGCCCTCCGAGCTGTAGTATCAACTTACCATTTGAAATTGAAATTTTCTATTAGCCAGGGGGTCGGAGAAGTCAGAGGAGATCAAGTCCTGGCAAGACATTGCTATAATATAGCTCTACAAAGAAGTGGTCAGCCTGACCCCTGTCCGGTTGATGGATTGGACACCCGCGATGACCTGACTGAAGAATGGGGTGAGCCAATAGAAGATCTTGTCTCAATTCCTTTGAATGATGGAAATGAAGAGCATGTGGTGAAGATCGGCTCCAACTTGGGGAAAGAGGTGCGGACACAGCTTATCAATTTTCTGCAAAAGAATGCGGATGTTTTCGCTTGGGCTCCGACGAACATGTCAGGGATTGATGCTGAAGTTATGGAACACCGTCTGGCTGTTGATCCCAAACACCGACCGATGAAGGAGAAAGTTCGAAGTCATGCACCGGAAAGACAAATGGCAATAGTTGAGGAAGTTGATAAACTCCTGAAAGTCGGGTTCATCAGAGAGGTCAACTATCCGAGCTGGGTTTCCAATGTGGTCCTGGTTAAGAAGGCGAACGGTAAATGGAGGATGTGTATAGACTTTAAAAAGTTGAATAAAGCCTGCCTGAAGGACAGTTACCCTCTGTCCAGAATCGACCAATTAGTGGATGCAACCTCGGGTCACGAGCTTCTCATTTTCATGGATGCGTTCTCCGGCTACAATCAAATCAGGATGGCGCCAAAGGACGAAGAAAAAACTGCTTTTATTACTAACCGTGGTCTTTATTGTTACAGGGTCATGCCTTTTGGTCTAAAAAATGTCGGGGCGACCTATCAACGGCTGGTAAATAAGATCTTCAAAGAGCAGATCAGCCGCAACATGGAGGTCTACGTAGACGATATGCTCGTAAAAAGCAAATCCTCGATGAACCATGTCGCCGACCTTGAGACCTTCAGCGTCCTTCGAAAATACAAGATGAAGCTGAAACCAGTCAAGTGTGCTTTTGGAGTAACCTCAGAAAAATTTCTGAGCTTTATGGTATCGGGGTGCGGGATCGAAGCAAATCCGGAAAAGATTCGCGCCATCGAGGAAATGACCGCCCCGAAGTCAATAAAGGAAGTTCAGCGTCTTATTGGGAGAGTAGCGGCTCTAAATCGCTTCGTCTCAAGATCGGCCGAACGGTGCCTACCTTTCTTTCAGACCCTCAAGCAGCCGAAGAATTTCTGTTAGACCGCTGGATGTCAGCAAGCGTTCGAAGAACTGAAGAACTACCTCGGCTCATCTCCACTATTGGCAAAGCCCGAGCCTGGAGAGGAGTTGTTCCTGTACCTGGCGGTCTTCTTTGTGGCCTTCGCAGCAGTTCTGGTTAAGGAAGAAGCAAAAATTCAACGGCCGATCTACTACATAAGCCGAGTATTGAGAGATGCCGAAACCAGATATACTAAGTTAGAGAAACTAACTTACGCCTTGTTAATTGCAGCTCGGAGGCTCCGACCTTACTTTCAAGGGCACACCATAATACTGCTTACCGACCAGCCGATCAAGGCGGTTCTGCATCGAGCGGATGCCTCTGGGAGGATAGCGAAGTGGGCAGTCGAGCTCACGGAGTTCGACATCGACTATCGACCTCGGCCAGTGATAAAAGCCCAGATATTAGCAGACTTCGTAGTGGAATGCACTATCCCGGAAGAGGCCGAACTTGGACGAGATGAAGCCGACAACCCAAAGCTCCAGCCGAACTCCTCTGAAGAAAGAACAGATCTCCCTGATGGTTTTTGGGCCCTCTACGTGGACGGTTCCTCCAATATGTCAGATGCAAGCGCGGGCCTAATCTTGGTCAATCCAGATGGAATTATCGCGGAGTATGCGCTGCGCTTCGAATTCCCTGCGACAAATAACGGAGTAGAATATGAAGCTTTGATTGCAGGACTGAGGATCGCCAAAGATTAGAAGTAGATCGGCTTCAAGCCTACAGTGACTCTCAATTAGTAGTGGGACAGGTCAGCGGAAATTATGAAGCTCGGGAGGACAGTATGGCCAAGTATCTAGAAAAGGTAAAGGAGATCATCCCTACCTTCGGCAGCTTTGACATCAGGCAGATCCCAAGAACAAAAAATACCAGGGCCGACCTTCTCTCCAAGTTGGCTACCCTGGCTCCGGCTGAGCTGCCTAAGGAAGTCTTCTTCGAAGTTCTGAAGCGTCCAAGTATGGAAGAATCACAGCTTGTGATGGAGATCAGCCATGAACCTAGTTGGATCGACCCACTGGTTGCATACCTCAAGGACGGGGTTCTTCCTCCTGATGCAAAAGAAGCTCGGAATCTTAGGAACTAGGTCTCCCGATATATCCTTTACGAAGGCAAGCTATACAAGAGGTCGTACTCTTTGCCCCTCCTGAAATGTCTCCGGCCTTCTGAAGCCGACTTCGCCTTGAGGGAGGTACACGAGGGAGTCTGCGGAAGTCATCTGGGGGTCAGATCTTTATCCCACAAGTTGCTCCGACAAGGCTATTACTGGCCTAGCATGTACCACGACTCCGTCGAATATGTCAGAAGATGTGATCGGTGTCAGAGATATGCAAATATACAAAGGCAACTTGCCTCCGAACTGACACCATTGAGTGCTCCATGGCTGTTTGCGCAATGGGGGATGGATATCCTCGGATCTTTTCCCATGGCATCCGGGCAGCGGAAGTTCCTCTTGGTGGCAATAGATTATTTCACCAAGTGGGTCGAAGTTGAACCTTTGGCAAAAATCACAGAAGCTAAAGTGTAGGACTTCGTCTGCAAGTCAATTGTTTGTAGGTTCGGCTTACTCAGAACCCTCATTATTGATAATGGGCGGTAATTTGCTGGAGCAAGATTTACTAAATTTTGTGAGGATCTAAATATCTTCCATAACTTCACTTCGGTAGCCCATCCGCAGGCAAACGGCGAGGTCGAGGTGACTAACAGGACTCTGTTGTAAGGTATCAAGGCGAGACTTGAAAAAGCAAAGGAAACTTGGGCAGATGAGCTTTATCATGTGTTATGGGCATACCGAACTACTCAGAGATTGCCCACAGGGGAGACCCCCTTTGCCTTAGCCTTCGGGACAGAAGCCGTGATCCCGATTGAACTCAAGCTTCTGTCGGCGCGAGTCGTGGCATTCGACGAGCAGCACAACCCACAGGATCTCAAGGCCAACCTCGACTTGTTAGAAGAAAAGCGAGAGACAGCTCGAGTTCGGATGGCGGTTTACAAGCAGAAAGTAGCCCGCTACTACAATTCCCGGATCAAAAGCAAAGCCTTCAGAGCGGGGGATCTGGTACTTCGGCGAGCCGCTATCTCACAACCTCAGAATCAAGGAAAACTTGCCCCGAATTGGGAAGGCCCGTATGAAGTCAAGGAGGTAGTCCGGCTCGGAACATACTATCTAAAAGAGCTCGAAAGAGCAGAGCTTCCGCGATCATGGAATTCGAAAAATCTGCGAATGTATTACCAATAGCTTTGTCTTAAATAAAAATTTCATATTTGCATATTTTTCTTTTAGTATGAGCTTATAACGACAGGAAGTAACTCCCTCATACAATCGAAATTAAGCATGTTAGGAATAGGAGGAGAACCTCGTCCTAACATGAGCAAAGTCGAAGGCCCGGTTACTTAAAGACCGAATGGGGGAGAGGCCCTTGCAACGGCCCTTATGTGCCCCCACAGCCTTGTTAGGAACAGGAGGAGAACCTCGTCCTTACGTGAGCAAAGTCGAAGGCCCGGTTACTTAAAGACCGGATGGGGGGAGAGGCCCTTGCAACGGCCCTTATGTGCCTCCACAGCCTTGTTAGGAACAGGAGGAGAACCTCGTTCGAACATGAGCAAAGTCGAAGGCCTGATTACTTAAAGACCGGATGGAGGGAGAGGTCCTTGCAACGGCCCTTATGTGCCCCCACAGCCTTGTTAGGAACAGGAGGAGAACCTCATCCTAACATGAGCAAAGTCGAAGGCCCGGTTACTTAAAGACCGGATGGAGGGAGAAGCCCTTACAACGGCCCTTATGTGCCCCCACAGTCTTGTTAGGAACAGGAGGAGAACCTCATCCTAACGTGAGCAAAGTCGAAGGCCCGGTTACTTAAAGACTGGATGGGGGGAGAGGCCCTTGCAACGGCCCTTATGTGCCCCCACAGCCTTGTTAGGAACAGAAGGAGAATCTCGTCCTAACATAAGCAAAGTCGAAGGCCCGGTTACTTAAAGATCGGATGGGGGGAGAGGCCCTTGCAACGGCCCTTATGTGCCCCCACAGCCTTGTTAAGAACAGGAGGAAAACCTCGTCCTAACATGAGCAAAATCGAAGGCCCGGTTACTTAAAGACCGGATGGGGGGAGAGGCCCTTGCAACGGCCCTTATGTGCCCCCACAGCCTTGTTAAGAACAGGAGGACCTCGTCCTAGCATGAGCTGAAATTGACTATGTCGGGGACAGGAGGAAAATCTCGCCCTAACACAAACAAAGACCCGGTCGATCAGGACCGGATGAGGAGAAAAGCCTCCTCAGCGGCTACTCTACATCCCCACAACCCCGCTAAGAGCAGAGGGAAAACCATCGCCTAAAGAGAAAACCCTCGCCCAAATAAAAAGAAAAAGGGAGATAAGAAGGGAAGGCGACGAACTACACCAGCGATAAGTGAAAAACAAACTACATCAAAGACATGAGGGACCTCGTCTCAACGAGGAAGGATATTCCTATTAAAAATCCTCAGTCGCTGAGAGGAAACTCAACACAGGCCAAGGAAAAATAGACAAAAGAAGTTCGGTAAACGACAACTTAATATCAGAATGGACAAGATAATGGAAAATTTCTTTTTCATTTCATTGTGAAGTGTATATTACAAGGCCTTGAAGGCCAAAAAAGAGAAACGACAAGAAAAGAAAAAAAATACATGGAAGGATGGAAGATAAAAAAAAAGGGGCTCTAAGGAAGCTCAGCTTCTTCCGACTTCGAGCTCTCGGTTCCAGTCCTTATTAGGGATTGCTTTAAGTTTTTGACTTCTTCCTCCAGTTCCATCTTTCTCAGTAGCATCTCCCGGTACATCTGGTGGAACCGCCGGCTTTCGCTCTCCGATTTTCGAAGCCTCTTCCTCAGGACCTCGGACTTCGCCTCGGCATCCTTGACCGCCTGCTGCTCGTAGGCCAGCTGAATCTTCAGCCGCTGCAGTTTGGCCTTCTCCTGCCTAAAGGCCACGGACAGTTCTTCCATGGTCCCCCTCAAGGAGCGGAGTTCGTCGGAGCCTTGTGCAGAGGCGGGCTGGACTCTCTTAGACAACTGTCTCTGCAGGCGGGCAACTTCGTCGGTCGCCGTCTTGAGCTTCCTTCGGTAGTCCTCTATTTGCCCGCATCAGTCGATCTCGTCCTAACATGAGCTGAAATTGATTATGGCAGGAACAAGAGGAGAACCTCGTCTTGACACAAACGAAGATCTAGTCATTTGAGATCGGATGAAGGGAAAAGTCCCTCAGCAACTCCTCTATACCCCTACAATCTCGTTAGAAGCAGAAGGAAAAACCCTCGCCCTAACACAAAAAAGAAGAAGAAAAAGCGACAAGCTACACCAAAAAAAAAAAATAATGAGCTGCATCCGAGGTTCAAGGGACCTCGTCTCAATGGGGAAGAAAACCCTTGTCGGAAATCTCCAGTCCCTAAGAGTGAATCAATACGTCGATGATCAGGAAGAATCTTCAAACAAAGCCGACGTCGAATAGGACAGAAGACAAAAGAAATTTGGTAAACGACAACTTAATGCAAGAAGGGACAAGGTAACGGAAAATTTTCTTTTCATTTCATTGGCAAAGTGCACGTTACAAAGCTTTTGAAGGCCAAAAAAAAAAGAGAGAGCAACAAAAAAGGAAAGGAATACATAGAATAAAAGGAAAAAAAAAAAAAAAAAGCTCTAAGGAAGCTCGGCTTTATCAGACTTCGAACTCTCGGTTCCAGCCATCGTCGAGAATTACTTTAAGTACCTGACTTCTTCTTCCAGTCCCCCTTTCGGATTAACAATTATTCCAGCATTATCTTCAAAGTACATATAGACGCCATCCTTTCTGCGCCATGGCTTCCGCTGCCTCACAATGACGACGGGCATGACCTTCTTTCTGAGATCAGGTTTCCCCTCCTTTCTGACTTCTTCTTCCAGTCCCCCTTCGGCTTGCCCCTTCCACAGGACCGGGAAGCACTCGCGATCGAAGATGTGCCACAAGCGCGGGCTCTGGGCGATCAAGGCGAAACACGGCCGGATCTATCTCTTCTACTCTCACCTTCTTCGCCGACCCGAAAGTTGCAGCGCCTTCCCTCTTGTGGGCTTTGAGACTCTTAGCTAACATCTGAGCCGCGTCCGCGCCCATATCTGCAACGAAGGAGGATCGGCACAGTCTATAAACAGAGCCGCGGAAACAGAGAAAGTTCTGGAGCTAATCTAGGCTGGTCTGAGGGATGCAGAGATGCAGAGATGGGGACGCTCGAAGAACGCCTAAGGCCAAGAAGGACGCTAAAGAAGGACGGAACTCTCAAGGAGGGACCGAAGAAACTCCTGTGCAAAGTGAGATCCCCGAAGGGGGGAGGCGGGTTTAAATAAGCGACGGGGTCCGGTGCAATAATGACTGCAGGACTCCTCTGGCCAGTCCATAACCGCTGCATGGCCCACTCACCGTGGCAAGTGGCTGAAGGTGGTCGACAACTGGTAAAACCGTTATTGCACCGTACCTAGGGCAGTGCTCCAGCGGAAATTCCAAAAAGAAAAAATCTTTTCCGAAAAGGCTCCAGCACCAGCTTGCCGAACGTCAAAATATCTAGAAACAACTAAGTACAGAAATCGAGGGAGCTAACATCGGCTGTGAAAAATTTCTCTGTACTTCATTCGGAACCCGAACTCAGAAGTAGGGGGACTGGTGTTGGGTATAAAATACCCCCAGCCGAAGTTTGTAAAAGACCGACCCTTCCAGGGTTTTTTCGGCTTCCAACGTTGTGTGGCGTCTTTCTGAACTCCCTCGACCGTCTAAGCTTCCATAATACCATCCGGACTTCTCCGACAACGAGCTTCCTTATTCATCTACCGGACTGCTCCAAACGCCCTCTGAACTCCGCTATCAGTCGATTTTCTACGATAATTGACTATTCTCCGAATCTTTTTCAGACTTCCTCCGGCCACGGACGACTCTACTCCGAACTTCGTCAGTGTCCGAGCTTCTCCGACAATGGGATTTCTACAGTAATCAGACTCCATCCAAGTTTCTACGGCGGTCGACCACCTTCTGGATTTCATCCGAGCTCCTACAAGAATCGGATTCCAGTCGAACTCCCACAGTGGGGGGATCCCAGATGAATTTCGATAACGGAAGGGCTCCACCAGTCGGATCTCTACTCTGAATTTCTACTGCAAGCGGTCTACTCCGAACTTCTACTGCAAACGGTCTACTCCGGATCTCTACTGTAAGCGAATTCCATCCGAGCCTCTACTGTAAACGAATTCCTTCTGAACTTCTATTACCGACGGACTTCAGTCGAGCTTCTTTATAGTCGGATCCCAGCCGAGCTCCTACAATGGACGGATCCCAGACGAGCTTCTACAATGGGGCAGACTTCGTCAGCCAGGTCATTACTCCGAGCTTCCACGATAACTGATCTTCGACCGAGTTTCTACAACAAGCGGCCTCCTTTCAGCCTTTTGCAAGAATCAGACTCCGTCCGAACTTTCATAGTGGATGGATTTCGGATGAGCTTCTACAACAGACGGGCTCCAGCAGCTAGATTTCTACAACGATCGATCGCCTCCGGTGTCTGCCGAACCTCCCCAGCCATCAACCTTCAATAGCATCAGTTGGACTTCAACAACGCCATCCAGACTTCCACAGGATCCCCAGACTCCAACAGACGAGCCTCCCCAACGCCATCCGAAGTCCACCGTCGGCCGACCCTCCGTCAGATTTTTCATGAAATCGGACTTCTCCGGCGGATAATCTTCAGACGATCTTCTGGATCAGGCAAATCCCAGACGGACTTCTCTAGCAATCGGACTCCTACCGGACTTCACCAACAGAAAGTCTCCATCCGAGCTTCTACAGCAGATGACTCCCGCCTGTAGCATCAGCGCCCAAGGCATCCGATAACAGTAGACTCGTCAGCAACCTCGAAAACATCCGAGCTTCTCCTAGATCGACGGGATAGAGAGTTATTCTGCTCCATCAGACATCCCAACCGAGTTCGAGTCGACAGATCCGAACTCTCTGGCAAGTCACGACAATGGCCACTACCCTACTCCACTCTCTGCAATGGATTCCGCGTGGCTCCACCACTCTGGCAAGTCGCGACAACGGACATCACTTCACTCTCCGTAACAAACTCCACGTGGCCCTGAACGGCCCCTGACGCCACTACTTTCCGTAACAAACTTCGCGTGGCTCTGAACGGCCCACTACCAGGCGGTTACAGACGTCGCTGTCAATCAGTTACGCTCTCCGTCTATAAAAAGGGACTCCCAGATACGTTCTTCTCTAAGCTCTAAACTCTGTCTCGAAACTCTGCTAAAATTTTCGCTCAGCACTCCATTTCTGTTGAAGCAGAGTATTGACTTGAGCATCGGAGGGTCTTGCCGGAGCACCCCCAACTCCGGTTTAGACTTCCCTTGCAGGTCCCAGCGGCGGCCGCGGTCATCTCAGCTCCAGCTTCTCCGACTTCGGCGGAATTCTACACCAACATCATTCAAATAACTGGCTATGATGTTTAAGTGATGCATCTTCATAAATTTGAAATTCATGTTTAATGCTTTATATATGTTATACTTTGCTTTTGCTTAAGTGTTTTGTCATCATCAAAAAGGGAGAGATTGTTGCTCCTTGAATTGATTTTGATGATTACAAAGCATTTGAGGGGGTTACTAATGATTTTGGCTTGGAAAAAGATTTATTATTTTTCAGAGGCAAAATCATAATTTTATCAAGTCTTAATTCGAAAGCCTCAAGAGCAAGAACAGAAGATTTGTGATCTATTAGAAGAAATTTCACAATTTTTGAATGTATATTTTGAAAAAAAATAATGTTTATAAAATTGTGTCGACTCATGTCAAATGGGACTGAACGACATGCTATTTTTTGACTGGCACATCCAATTGAGTCGACCGTATGAGTCGATCCCTATGCATGAGTCGACCCTATGAGTCGACCTCTGTTGCTGTGCACGCTAAAATTACAGAACAATTATTTTCTGTTCTGTGCCATAATAGTCGACCCCATGAGTCGACTCATGTGTATGAGTCGACCCTATGAGTCGACCCCTGCGATGGAAAAACTCCGTAACGGTTAGTTTTTCAGCTCGTTTTGGCGCATTTAATGCTCATTTAATGATCTCCAACGGCTCTAAAACTATTCAGATCACTCTCCACCATCATTTGAAGCTATAAAAGGCACTTAAAGGAGAGAATAAAAAAGGCTTTTCAAACATTCATTTCAGTCCTAAGCAAAGAGCCTTCTTGAAGTTAAAGAAACTTTCATTTCAAGTTCACCAACTCCTCAAGAGCTCATTCAAGTCTTCAACAATCTTGAGGAGAATCAGAAAAGCTTCTTCATTGTTGTATAAAGTGTATTTAAAGTTTTATTTGCTCATTAAAGGAGTTACATTTGTATTTTCGTGTGATTAACTGTTATACTCTATTTTTGAGTTGATCTTTAGTTTTGGAAGGGTTCCAAAATGTGGAAAGGGTGATCCGAATCTTGAATCAGATTGTATTGGGTTGGCTTGTACTCGGAAAACAAGTGTTCTAGCTTGGGATAGCTAGAGTCGGAGGTACCGACGTTGTATTCTTGTTAAATACGGTTTAGTGGATTTGAATTCCCAAGTAGGAGCTTGGAGAGTGGATGTAGGTGCAAGGTTGGCATCGACCACTATAAATCTTGATTGTTTGTGGTGTGCTTACTTGTTCTCTATCTTATTTTCTTTTCCTTCTTACACTCTTGCATCTAATATCTTCACTTTGCTTAAATCACTCACTTCAACTAACTTGCCTTTTATTACTTAATCCTTATGGTTCTAGATTAATTTTAAATTTTCAAAAATCTAATTCACCCCCCTTCTTGGGTTGCATAGCTGGACAACACGAAGGGTGCTATATTCCACTTCACAAGTAAAAGGATAACAAGATACAAACTGTATCAGATATTATCTTTTTCAAGATAGTTAATTCAAGTCTACTCATCTTATCTAGTATTAGGACATTTATAGTCTAAACATCACACTCTTAATGACTCATAAAATTAGAAATAGAAATTTAAATAAAGAGAAACTTTCAATGTTGATTTTTCAGTCCTCAAGACGTCTCTTGATTTTTCGATGTTGATTTCTTAGTCTTCAAGATGTCTCTTAGTTTTTGATTTGATTTCTTGGAACTTGGTTGATCATAAATGAGATTTTGAGATCCTTGGCTTGCCACTACATCAATTGGCCGACGGTGTGGCTGGCAGGGATGTCTCTCTGATGTTGGTAACTAGGATCGGCGGTCGAAGTTAGGATCGGCGGTCGAAGTCAGGATCGGCAGTCGAAGTCAAGAGACTTTTCGGCTGATAGAACTACTCAGGATGATTCGATTGAGAGGTGGGAATCGATCAGATCCAAACTTGTTCGGATCTCCCATTTGCTTGTCTTTGGCTTGGATGTACATTACCTCCAACATATGCCCCCCACTCCCAAGTTCGAACCAGAGTTGGTTCGGACGAAGGGAGTATACCTAGTTGAAGCTGCCGAAGACATAGGGCGCATGCCTTCAGTCGAAACGACGTGTTTGTGATTCTTGGGTGAGGTGAAGGGTCGCATCAATGAGCAGCCAAAAAAAATTCAAAGGGCGGCGCGTATCGTTTCGGATGTGATCCTTTGTAATGAGCCGATTGCAGGAGCTGTAGGCCACTAGAAGTGCGCAAATATCGATCATCCAACAGCCAGGGGTGATTCGGTATCCACACCGGGCCGCCCCCTTTGCCTATAAATAAGGATCGTATCTTTATCTTGTCTTTTCTTTCTCACGCTTTCAGATCTTCCTCTTTCTCCTTCATGCGGTTAGGTCTTTAGAGTCTCCTCTGGGTATTTTAAGAAATTCTCCCCCCCCAGCTGCTTCTTTTGGTTTCCTCAGGTTGTCGGTGACTTTCTTCAGTCAATCATTCCCATCTTCTGTGCGATCGCTGGTGGGTTTTCTTGTTCTTCTACTGGTTTCATATTCTTTCCTTCATTTTTTTATCTTTTTGGTCCTTCCTCTCAGTTTCCTTTTGTTTTCTCGACTCCTTTTTCACTCCCAATCCTCTTTACATCTCCTCCTCTGTTCTTCGATGGTGGACTTTGATATTTCTAGTAGCGACCAGTCCTTCGGGTCTTCTCCATCTTCGGGAGGAGGTTTCGTAAGATCGGGTGTCGAGCATAAGGTCGGAAGGCCTTTTATGCCTGGCATCATTGGGTCCGTGTTGGACTTTAAGGCTCTAAGTCTAATTCGGGCTCAATATGAAATTTCTTCATTTGAGTTGGAACTTCCGAGGCCTAGTGGTTGGATCGGTCATCCTCCTTTCGGTTAGCTCGGGCTATACGAGAAAGTGTTTCGGACTTAGGTTGTCCATTCATGCTTTTGTTGTAGAATTTTTCTGCTTTTTCAACATATCTTTCTATTCTGTCATTCCAAACTTTTTTTTGTTTTATCATTGATTTTGTTGCCGTTTGTATCTTAATCGAAGTCCAACCAACCATTTCTTCCCTTCGATCTTTTCCACCATCAAGAGGTGTGTCGAGGATTGGTGGTATGTCTTTTCCCCAAGGGAGATCCCTCCTTTGATAAAGGGAGCTCCTCTTTTATTTGTTTTGGGCTCTTCCGTTGAGGATTGGAGGCTTTCGTATTGGGGTTGGCCAAGAGATTCTATTTTTTAGATCCTGAAGTTAGGGGAAGAGGACTTAGAGCACTCTAAAATTTTGTGGAGGTATAAAATTTCTTTTCTGAAGCAATTGCTATCGGAGCAGACCCTCTATAATACTGGCCTTAGTTTGGCTGACCCCAGAGGTGAGAGTCAATTTAGTTGCTCTTCCGATGTCCATTATCTTCTTTTTTTTCTTGTATTGATTTATCTTAACTTGTTGCAAATATGAGACCCGAAGAACTTAAATCATTGAAAAAGAGTGCACTGAAGAAGAGGAAGGCTTCGGCCGCCACTGGGACTCGAAGAAGCAGAAGACCGCTGATACTGGTGAAGGGGAAGCAGGCTCCTCCTGGGTCTCTTCCACCCCACTTGAAGTCATCTTGGCTACTTCGGCTTAGGTAGGTTCTTCCAAGCCTGCCGCCTTTCCTACCCCCAAAGCTGGAGGGAGCCATCAATCTGCCCCTCGAGAGAAGCAACCTAGTTCGGCTCCCATCGAGGCTTCGGGTGTCTAGGAACTTGGTGCAACCCCATTCCCGCTAGACACTTTGTTCGAAGACTGGAGGGTTGCCCACAAACTTCTGGAGGGGATGCTTCTGCCTATCAATTTGGATAGGATCGAGGGGCAGAGTTTTAGTAGCCAATAGAGGGAAGCCGTAACCTCCGTTATTCGAGTGAGTTCTTCCCTTTTTTTTTTCTCTTCTTTTTCTTTTTCTTTCTCTCTTTTCTTTTCTTTTTTTTTTCACTCCTTTCTGAATGCAGTTGGGCAATTGTGTTGCTGTTTTCATCAACACATTAAGGATTGCTCGATCAGATGTCGTCGAAGCACAAAAAAAGTGCGAGAAGGCGGATGCTGCTATGGTCGAAGCTCGATCAAAGGTAGAGGTGGCAGAAGCCGAAGCTAAATGTCTGAAAGAGGCATTGGACAAAGCCGAGGCTTTCAAAACAAAGGTTGAGGCCGATTTGGCCTCAGAAAAGAAATGGCGGGTGCGGCACAGGCCAAGGTCGCCAAAGCTGAGAAGAAGGTCGAAGGCCAAATCATCGAGGTCGGGCGCCTAGCAGTGGAGGCTTTCTAGGCTTCGTAGAAGTTCACCGAGGAAAAAGTGAAGTTTGGCGAGGTAGCCTTCAAGGTCGGACAAGACATCTGCCACCAGAGGGTGGCGGCCTGCTTTTCGGACCTGGACCTCTCGTTTCTGGATGCAGAAGAGGCTGATGACGATCTGCCCTCTGAACCCTCGACAGTTGAAGAGCAGCCGTGCTCCTCCAAACAGGCGGTCAAGGAGATGCCCGCATCAGCAGTCGTCGAAATTCTGCCATCGTCGATGCCTCCATAGCCTAGTGGAGGGTCTGAGCAACCAGTTGAAGCCGCTCCAATCTCTTCTACCGACCCTCGGGCTTAGATTGTAAATACTTGGATTCTGTATTATTTTTCTTTTTCCTGCCAATTTTAAACAAACTTTTTATTAATGAAAGGAACTTATTACCTCCGTGCCTCTTTTGTGATTTCTAATCTTTCGATGTGTTCATTCTCAGCTTGACCAATGTAGATACTGTGGATGTGTGTTTGTCCACTATCAAGCTGAACCTTTATGTGTGACTCTATCTATTAAGACTCGAATTGAGGCCCTCGAAAAAGGCATTAGTAGGGCCAAAAAAGATGATGTCGAAGCAAAGTGAAAGTTCTTGAAAATGAAGAACGGCTATGACGAAGCTTTAGTAGAAGTAAGATGTTTGAGGGGGTTTCTTAAGCCGACTGATAGAGCGCATGCCATAGAGAAGTCTAAGCTGATCGAAGAGCGCAATAATTTATGAAGGTGGTAGGAGAGGCGACTTGGGTGCAATTGCGAAGGCGGCTCGCTGTCGCGACGAATTTCGTGTAGCCCAAGAAAGGATCTCCGAGCTGGAGTACACCATAGCATCATCCAAAGCCATCGAGGAAGCTAGGTGGGGTTCAGTCGCTAAGATAAGTCTGCTTTAGGGCGAGCTTCATTCGGCTCAGTAAACAATTGATGGTCTCCGGTGCTCAATAGGCAAAGAGAGGTTGGCAGTTACCAAGCTTCGAAACAAACTTAATTCAGCTAAGAAGGCCATTGATCATCTCATTCAAACCTTAAACAAGGAGAGGTTCGCAATGGGAAAGTTTCACATTAAGTTAGTGAAGAATATGGCAGCAAGTAGGGTTGCCGAAGATAAAATTAAGCAGTAAGAGGCCAGGCTCGCCGCTATCCAGCTCAAGATGGTTCTCTAGACAATGAAATCGTCCACCATGGGTTTTGAGGTCGGCTTTAGAGAATGCAAAGCTTCGGTCAAGCAACTCTTCCCCGAAGTTGATGTATCTCTTCTTAAAGTTTCAAGCTAGCGAATGATGCCCGAGGCCGTCGATGTCAGTCTAGAAGGTTAGGCAGCTGAAGATGCATCGGGTCCACAAAGTGCTGGGGTTCCATGGGCCAAAGGCGGATCTTCTCTGCATAACTGATGTATTTTATTTTTTTGTCACTTGTTCTTCACGACTTAATCGCTGTAATCAGACAAATTTTGGAATAAAACATTTTAGATTGAAGTCTCTTATTTCACTTGTATTTTCTTTTCTCTTTGGTTTGTTTGTTGGCATGGCCCGAATTCAGATTCTTTTGAACTTCGTATTAAGGTTCATCGGGGACCTTTTGAGTTGGTCCTTATTCTTCGAATAGCCGAAGCTTTAAGTCAGCTTGTTTTGAAACGAGGGGTTTCTCAGAGTCCTTATAGGTTTGCCCTCATCTCTTTATTATCGGGATCTTCGATTCGTAGCACTTGGAACGATAAGGTCTGAAGGTCCTTATAGGTTAGCCTTCATTTCTTCATACAAGTGTTCTTATAGGTTAGTCCTCCAAAGATCCTTTTAGGTTAGTCTTCATTTCTCATGTGAGGGTTCTTATAGGTTAATACTTTGAAGATCCTTTTAGGTTAGTCTTTGCTTCCTAATCAGTCGAGATTTTCATCGGTTCTGCTTGTTTAAGAATGAGGGGCCTTCGAGGGTCCTTATAGGTTAGCCCTTGCTTCTCGACTCGCGAGATCTTTGGTTCGAAAGTTGTGAGAGAAGCAACGATGTTCTGAAAAAAAAATCATTTTATTGAAAGATGATTAATACATCATTGATAATACATATGGAGGTTCTCTAAGTTTCATAGTCGAGATAAGAGAGTTCTGTCCAGTCGCTTTAGGCGATAAGTTTTGGGTCTGACAACTTCATCCATCCGATACAGGCCTTCCCACTTCGGAGACAACTTCCTCCATTCTGTGGGTTGCAATACTTCAGGGCTGGTGCAAGACTACATCACCGACTTTGAATTTCCTGCCTCGGATGCAAGAGTTATAGTACCATGCCACTCTATGCTGGTAGGCTACCATCCTTACTCGTACCTTCTACTGGACCTTCTCGAGTAGATCTAGATTGGCCTGGAGTAGTTCTGCATTGTCTTGCTCATTGTAATTCTCGATCCACGGGGATGGGAGTCCAATTTTTACAGGGATGACTACTTCTGTCCTGAAGAAGAAGCTAAAAAGAGTCTCTCCTATGGGTATTCTATAAGTGGTCCGATAGGCTCAAAGCACAGTTCGTCTGCCCATGATCCTTTAGCACAGTCTAGCCTAGCTTTTAGTTTCTGCAAAAGGATATGGTTAGTCACTTCAGCTTCTCCATTGGCCTGGGGATGTCCCACCGACATGAGATGGTGTGAGATGCTGAGGCTCTGACGAAATTCGATAAATTTGGAATCAAAGAACTGACAGCCGTTATCTGTGATTAGCATCCATGGGAAGCCGAAGCGGTAGATGATGAACTTGCACACGAAGTTCTTTACTTTAGCTTTGGTAATGCTGGTGGGAGGTTCGGCTTCCACCCATTTCATGAAATAGTCAATGGCAACAAGTAGAAATTTTCTTTGATCCGATGTTTGAGGAAAAGGATCAAGGATATCCATCCCCCATTGTGCAAATGGCCAAGAGGTGTTGACAGGACCAACAGCACGATCGGTTGACATTGGATATTGTTGTTACGTTGGCATCGATCACAGTGTTTGGCAAAGTTTGTTGTATCCTCCTGCATCGTGAGCCAATAGTATCCCTATCGAAGTACTTTGTAAGCCAACTACTTACCATCCAAATGGTTTCTGCATATCCCTTCATGTACTTGTTGCAGGGCGTAATCAGCTTCAGATAGGTGCAAACATCTAAGGAGCGGGAGGGAAAAGGACCTTTTATATAATTTGGCTTGATAGAGGATATAGTGGGGCGCTGGATGCTTGATTTTTCAGGCCTCCTTTGAGTTTCGGGGTAGTAATCCGTCTCTCAAGAATTGGATGTATAGGTCCGTCCAGCTTCGTTCGGTGTCGATTTGTAAGATAGAGATTGTTTCTTTTGTGCTTGGTTCTTTCAAGACTTCAAAGAAGGATTCTCTAGGCAAGTCTTCTGGTGCCAAAGTTGCCAGCTTAGATAGTAGGTTGGCCCTTGAGTTCTTCGATCTGGATACCTGCTGAATGTCAAAATTAACAAACACAGGATAAGATCCTTCATCTTTTGTTAGTATTTCTTCATATTTTGCTTTTGTATTTTGAAATCTCCCTTCATTTGTCCCACCACCAATTGGAAGTCGTTGCAGATCGTCAGCTTTTGTACTCTGAGTTCTTTTGCAATTTTTAGTCCGATAATGAGAGCTTTATATTCGGCTTCATTGTTGGTGGCCGGAAAGTCAAACCATAATACATATTTGGCGACGAATTCTTTTGGACCAATTAGTAACGAGTCCACTCTTGATCTGACAGAGTTTGATGATCCATCCACATGCATGATCTAGAGCTCTTCATGTTCGATTTCTGGTGGGCTTCTGACTGGTCCAGGCTCTTCGTGGATATCCTTCGGGATCATGCATTTTGAAATGAAGTCTGCTAGGGCCTGCACCTTGATATGGGGTGGGGTCGAAACTTTATGTCGAACTCTGTGAGCTCAATCGCCCATTTTGCTAATCGACCCAGCATGTCGGGCCGATGCAAGACCATATCGAGAGGTTTGTAAGTTAGGACTACATAATTGTGCGCTTGCAAATAGGGTCGGAGCTTTCGAGCCGAAATAATGAGTGTAGATGAGTTTTTCAGCTTGGTGTACCTGGTTTTGGCATCTTGGAGAGTCTTGCTGATGTAGTAGATCGGCTTCTAGATTTTATCCCGTTCACAGACTAATACTGCACTTATTGCAATAGGGAAAACTGCTAAATACAGATAAAGCTCTTCATTGGGCTCCGGCTTACCATGAAGTGGTATGGAGGCGAGATAATTCTTCAATTCTTCGAATGCTTGTTAGCATTCTACAGTCCATTGGAAGTTCCTTGGTTGAGGATCTGGAAGAAGGATAGACAATGCTCAACTGATCTAGAGACGAAATGACTTAGTGCTACCACTTTCCCGATAAGGTGTTGAACCTCTTTTATAGTCTTTGGTGGATTCATTTCTTGTATGATCCGGATCTTCTCAGGATTTGCTTCTATTCCTCGGTCTAAAATCATGAATCCTAAGAACTTCCCTGAGGCGACTCCAAAGGCGCATTTGGTCGGATTCAACTTTATCTAATATTTTCGAAGAGTGGTGAAGGCTTTCTTGAGATTATCAATATGAGCTTGTGAGGACTTGCTTTTGACGAGCATGTTATCCACATAGACCTCTATGTTTCGTGCGATCTGATCTTTGAATATTTTGTTTGCAAGGCGCTGATATGTTGCACATGCATTCTTCAAGTCAAAGGGCATAAACCTGTAACAAAAGAAGCCCTGGTTAGTAATAAAGGTGGTTTTCTCTTTATCTTCAGGCGTCATCCGGATTTGATTGTAACTGAAGAAAACATCCATGAAGATAAGAAGTTGGTGTCCCGAAGTAGCGCCCACCAACTGATCGATCCGAGGTAGTGGGTTGCTGTCCTTCGGACAAACTTTATTTAGATCAATGAAATCAATGCAAATTCATCATTTGCCATTGGCCTTCTTCACGAGGACCATATTAGCAATCCAATCCTGATAGATTGCCTTCCATATGAAGTCGGCCTTGAGTAGCTTGTCCACCTCGGTTATTGCCTTTTGCCATTTGGAAGCAAGCTTCATTTCTTTTGCTTGATAGGTCAATAAGTTCACGTTCAGCCGATGGGACATCACTATGGGGTCGATGCCTGACATGTCAGCTGGTGTCCAGGTGAAAATATTAGCATTTTCCTACAAAAAGAAAGTCAGATGATCTTTGGTTACCTGATCCAAGTTTGACCCGATCTGCATTATATACTTCTCATTTCCATCATTTAGTGGGACCGTCTCGCGATCTCCTATCAGTTCTCCATGCTTTTCAGTTAATTCATCACGGGTGTCCAGTTCGTCGATGGTACATGCATCAGGTCTTGTTCTCTGAAGAGCGAGGGTTTAGCACTGTCATGCTAGGACTTGATCTCCTCGGATTTCTCCGACGCCATACTCAGTTGGAAATTTCACCTTCAAGCAATATGTAGACACTACGGCTTAGAGTGCATTCAATCCTGATCATCTGAGGGTGGCATTGTAAGCCGACAGTGCTTGGACTATGAGGAAATCTATCCGAGCCATGGATCGTCGAGGGGCTTGTTCGGCAACTACCGTTACGGTAATGACTCCTTCAATAGGAATAGCATGCTCAGTAAATCCCATGAGGGGGGAATCGTGTTGTTCTAACCGCTCCAAGAATATACCTATTTTAGAGGAAGCATCATAGAATAATGTGTCGGTCAAACTTTCATTATCAACTAATATACGGCATACATCATAATTTGCTATATTCAAAGATACAACGACCGCATTATTATGTGAGAACGGAACTCCTTATGCATCTTTGGTGAAAATAATGGACTCTTCAGTTCTCTGTCTCTTGATTGGTTCCGTGGGTTCCTTCGTTCCACCACCATGATGCCTTCCACTTATGGTGTATTATTTCGGCTATGGGTAGGTCTCTGAAGGGCTCTCTTTGCTGTTACTCTAGTGGTCATGGTGACCTCTGCTGTTCACATCCATGTCTCATGAACCGATCCAGATGCCTACATCGAATAAGCTCCTCAATCTCGTCTTGGAGTTGGATGCAGTCTTCAGTATTGTGGCCGTGGTCGCGGTGGTAGAGACAATATTTATTCGGATTGTGCTGACTCGCATTGGTACACATCCTTTTCAAACTAGAGAGCCGATCCTTATTTCCATCAACACCTAGGTTGGGGGGTGTTTAATGGCGTGTAAGTTGTGAATCTTCTTGGTGGAGATGTACACCGCCCCCTCCCGGAGGGGCTCCTTGGTTGGCGATTTCGAGGTGGGGTTTTGGACCTTCAGCATCTGGGTGGAGATCGAGAGCGCTGTTGACTCTTCTCATGGTCTCGCCTTGGTGGGGATTCCTTGGTTTCCTCTTCTTTTGGATAGCAGCATATGCTAGGGTTTCTTCTTCCTTAAAAGCTTCCTCCGTCCGAGCATACTACTTTGTCAGGCCAGCATGTCAGCGAAATCATGGGGATAGGTCTTCTCCAGTGAAAATTAGAGACTATTTTTTAGGAGTCCATCCTTCATGGTGGTCATGGCGATCGACTGATTTAGGTCGCTGACTTCAAATATGGTCATATTAAAATGACCAATATAAGATCGGAGTGATTCTCCTCTCTGTTTAATGCTAATCAAAGAGTCCGATCCTTTGCATTGTCTTCTGCTGCTTATGAAGTGGGTGACAAATGCCCGACTCAACTGGTCGACCTAGTGAATCTTCTTGGTTTGAGACTTGAGTACCATTGTCGAGCCACATTCTTCAGAATGGATGGGAAGGCTCAGCACATGGCAGCATTGATCATCCCATGGAGAAGCATGACAATCTTGAAACTTTTTAGATGGTCCACAGGATCAGTGGTCCGATTGTAGTTCTCTAGCTGCGGGATCTTGAAGTGGTTGGGAAGTGGCTCTTGCATGATTTGGGTGCTGAACAACAGATCGGTGTTAAACCCGTCGTCCCATACAGGAGCCTAGTTGCGGAGTGCCTCTATCTGTGGGTTCATTTCATGGGGTCTACGGTTGATTTCTGCATCTCGAGCAGTATAGGCCTCTAAGTGCTGTGAGTGGGATCGGCCCGAAGTGGAGTGATGTCCAGAGTGAGGGCTTGGGGATCATCGTCCTCTTTGCTCTGGGCCTCGGGGTCGGCTTTGCCAAGTCTATCTCCCCTGTTCAGGGCTTTGCGGGGGAGCCTTAGGTTGCTTCGATGGAGTGGCCCATGGTGCGGGATTGGTTTGCTGCATTGCTTGAATAGCGACAGTCAAATCCCGTACTTGCTGGATAAGCAGGTTGAATTGCTCTGCATTAATGGCTATTCCTGACTGAGAAGGTGGAGGCGGAACCTCCGAGGGCTGCACCTTGGCCTATTGGTTGGCAAGATTCTCAACTGATCGAGAGTTAGCAGCATTGTAATGGTGGGAGGATACTTCTTTGCACGGTGCCATGATGTCAATCTTCTGCTCCTGGTCCTTTCTCTAGCGTCAATCTTTTGCGGCAGACTTTTGACCCTAGTCGGGCGGCTGGAGTTGAGTAGGATCTGTAGGTGCAGCGAGATCTACAAAACAAGTCCTAACCGGATTGACTTCGGTGGGGATCCTTCGACGCTCAAGTCAGATCTCTGAAATATATGAGAAGGAGCGTGTGAGAGAGAGAATGTGCGTACCTTGAGGGTCCCTTTGAGGCCTCTATTTGTAGATAGAGGTGAAAGCCATTTAGGGGGCAATATTTCTGGTCCATCTCGACCGGCTTAGGCGTAATGGGACGAGATTTGGGGCCGGAAATCTTAGAATGCGACAGTTATGACTGCCTTATTTGCTTTGGGGCCAGCTGTCATGCCGCGGTCATTCAAATTTGAAAAGGGGCGCAAGATTTTTGAATCGGACTGAGTTCGGTTAGAGTACTTTGGATCGACCGATGGCGGGGCTGGTAGGGATGTCTCTTTGGTGTTGGTAGCTGAGATTGGCGACCGAAGTTAGGATCGATGACCGAAGCTAGAAGGCTTTTCGGTTGATAGCACTACTCAGGGCGGTTAGGTTGGGAGGTGGGGATTGGTAAGGTCCGAATTTGTTTGGATCTCCCATTTGCTTCTGTCTTCAGGTTGGATGATACATTACCCCCAACACTAATAATACAGGAAAGATGTACAGAGTGGTATCATGGCCTGCAGTGAAATCAATCATATACAAGGGATATGTGGATGATTAATTCCTGCAGGTTTTTTAAACGATGTAACTCATGCAACTTATGTCCCCTTTATACCTTCCATATACACCACTCTGCATGTTATTCACAAAATTGCCTCAAAGCTTTCTGTGAAGCTATGAAGTAAGTGGTTCCATCACTTTGGTACCAAAATGAAAGTTTTCATTAATGTTTTGTAATTACATTAGTTTGGCACCAAAATCAATGGTCTTTTATAGTTCTTCAATTAGATGAGTCCTAAATCCTACATAATAGTCCTATCCAGCTACTTTAAAAGACCTAGCAGTCTTGCCTCATGAGAAGTGTGTGTGTGTTTGTGTGTGCGCGCGCGTGTTTATTTTGAAGATCAATTTTAATAAAGGGATCAAAAGGATGAAAACTTTCATAAGTGATTGAACATGAAGCTTAACAATTTAAAAGATGATAACTATAAACAGATGCTCACACAAATGCAGGATACTGCATAAATCTGGCAATTTCATCTCAAACATATTATGTTGTTGAGGCCTTGAAGATTTGCATGATGATATCAACCTTTTCAATGGTCTTTTATAGTTCTTCAATTAGATGAGTCCTAAATCCTACATAATAGTCTTATCCAGCTACTTTAAAAGACCTAGCAGTCTTGCCTCATGAGAAGTGTGTGTGTGTTTGTGTGTGCGTGCGCGTGTTTATTTTGAAGATCAATTTTAATAAAGGGATCAAAAGGATGAAAACTTTCATAAGTGATTGAACATGAAGCTTAACAATTTAAAAGATGATAACTATAAACAGATGCTCACACAAATGCAGGATACTGCATAAATCTGGCAATTTCATCTCAAACATATTATGTTGTTGAGGCCTTGAAGATTTGCATGATGATATCAACCTTTTCTGTTACCAAACTTTTCTATTCCTTTCCCTCAGTAGAGGTGCTTGCATCAGATAATATTTCTCTCACTATCATGATGGACCTCAGATAAAAAATTGCCACAGTTAAGGACTGTCATGAAGACAACATGCTCAAAGATTCATCAGGGACATATATCTTTGTGAGCCACTCTTAAGTTGCATGGTGATAAGTGCCCTTATCTTGTATGAAAGTCTTTTTGTGCATTTTTTTTGCTTTGCAGTCTAAGGAAGATAATTGTTTATGCTTCATGCTCCATTAAGATGGTAGCATTCATGGCTGCATGTGAGGGATTACATGCTGGAATTGCTTCTAGAACTTTATATACAAGGAGATGATTTCTTTGGTCATGTTAACTTTCTTTATCTCAGGGTCAAATTGTGGAGTTTTATAGAGTCAAAAATATATGTTGAGGATTAGTTGCAGACAATAAAAGTGCCTAGCAGACAAGAATCAGCTTATTGCTTGCAATTCAAGTTCAAGTTAAGAGGAAACTCTCTTTTTTTTTCCTTGAACATGAAATTGTGCTCGAAATAAGGCCCAAATAGTATTTCTAGAGTGTGAACATTTTGGACTTTTAATTCTTGTTCATATCATCTTAGTTATGTTTCTGCCTAGCTTGAAGTGTCACATAATTTTACTGTTTAAGTGCTTATTTAAGACTAATGGCTCAGATGCGAAGTAGGGTAATGTTGTTCTTGGAACCTTTATAAAACTATGTTGCCTTATTTCTCATAAATTTCAGATATTCCAAATATTAAAAAAGGCGGTGAATTGGAGGATTTTTTAAAAAAAAAAAATATAATGCAGTTCCTTATTTTGTTTGAATTAGTGTTTTCCACTTTATCTCCCCATAATCTTATTACTCTTTTACCCTTCACATTGCTCATGATGTGATTTGCTATTGTACATTATAAGGATTGCATCTGCCAGTTGTGGTTCTATTTTATCTACTTCATGCAATTCAAATGATATCTTTTTATCAAGTGTTGACTGGTCCCTGTTTGATGGCATCATGCCCCAATCCCCCCTGCCCCTTCAGAGCCCAAATATATAAAAATTAAAAAAAAAAAAAAAGAACATGGGGATCACGATAAAAACTACCACCTTCAAGCCCTTCTCTCAAGGAGCATGGACTGACACTCTAGACTCCATGCTTTGAATCAGGTCGTTAAACTGTAAAATGGCAAAATTCTATGAAAACATTTAACTAATTATTTTGTGATAAATCATCATTTTATCGTGTTGTCCTTTCGAGTTCATGCTCTAGAACTAAATATTCAGTTTTATCAATTGATCAAATGTTCTTTTTATTGATTTATTAAATCTATAAATTCATGTTCTGTCAGGGTTAATTTGTAGAATTGGTCTTCTCTGTTGTCCATGTTGTGTTATGCAACAATTCTTGGTAGAAAAAGCAGAAGATATGCTGGCATGGATTGTTTATGGTGCTACAACACTTGTATTATATGAGCTTTTCGTATTGTTGATCTTTGCCTTTTTATTTATTGATTTGGGGTTTGGGTTGACGGAGGAGTATTATATTGTCAGGGATTAGTTCGACAGGATTTTTTAAACTCTAATAACCCTCTCTTCAGATTCTTTGATCTCTGAATGGTGAGATTTATATTTTATTTGGAGATTCTCCCTTCTTCAAACCAAAAAATTTGTAAGTGGACAAATCAGGTTTGCTAGTACAGAAATGGTAGAATTAAATAAATAGTAGTTAATTACAGCCTAATAACCAAGCCTTGTAGGACTTAAATTGCTAAACTAGTCTTCTGAAGTTACAAACACAGCTAAAATTCATATGTTTTGTTGATAACCCAGAACTTTCTTATAATAGTTTATATAAAAACTATGATGATAAGACATTTGAAAATACTCCTCTGATGAGTGTTATCCCATTTATTTTGGACGACCTTGTTGAATTTTTTGCCATTTCTGCCTATCAAAGTTATGCTCATGCAAGAGAAAACACTGGAACACGTGTGATGCTTCCTTTTCTTGTTGTAATGCTCCAAACTGTGGTGAACTGTTGATACTTATCCATAATATTGGTAGTGCACCCAGTTGATAAAAGAGCCATGTAGTGTTACACTCTTATTTTTGATAAAGCTGCTTGTTTCATTTGCATTAAAATATTGCATAAACATTGATATTTATTTCTTCTTTTATCTTCCTGATTTCTTCTGCATTATCTGTCAGGGTTTTAGGAAGGTCAATCCGGATCGATGGGAATTTGCAAATGAGGGATTTCTAAGAGGCCAAAAACATTTGCTGAAGACTATCAACAGAAGAAAACCAGGCCAGACACCCAGCCAAGCACATCAGCCTCAAGTGCAGAGTACCAATCTTGCAGCATGTGTTGAGGTGGGTAAGTTTGGGTTGGAGGAGGAAATTGAGAGGCTCAAGAGGGACAAGAATGTACTAATGCAGGAACTGGTGAGGCTGAGACAGCAGCAGCAGGGTACAGATCGTCAATTGCAGACATTAGGCCAGCGCCTCAAGGGAATGGAACAACGGCAGCAGCAAATGATGTCATTCTTGGCAAAAGCCATGCAGAGCCCTGGATTCTTGGCACAGCTGGTGCAGCAGAATGACAGTAATTGGCACATAGCTGGAATGAACAAAAAACGGCGATTACCCATGCAGGATAACAAGCAGGATGGTGAGAGCCTATCACCTGATGGTCAAATAATCAAATATCAGCCTTTAATGAATGAAGCAGCAAAAGTTATGCTGATGCAGATTCTAAATTTGGACACATCTCCCAGGTTGGAATCCTTGGGAAACTCAGAGAATTTTCTTATCGAGAACATTGCTTTATCACCACAGGCATTTGATGGCAGAAGTTCTTCGAATCAGAACTTGGGAGTCACCCTATCTGAGGTCCCTACTACTTCAGGGACAGCATTTTTGCCACCGAGCTCTGGATTTTCAGCAATTTGCTCATCATCTATGCCATCTGAGATCCAATCATCTGCTGGTGTAGCTGACATGGTTACAGCAACTGAACTTGCTGATTTGAGTGTTCTGTCTAGAGTTCCAGATGCCATTGATCCACAACTGCCTGATACAAGTATCCCTGAATTTTCTCAGATGGAAGGAGTAGTTCCAAATGGCAATGCTGTTGGAATTTCAAGTGGAGTCTACGTGCAGCCTGAGGCAGAGAACATCTATATGAACCCCATTTCTGCAGGCATGGATGAGCAGGTTTCCATTGAGACAGAAAAGTTTTCTTCTGATACTGATGTTGATATCTTCACTGATGAGGAACAGAAACTTCCTAGCATAAATGATTCTTTCTGGGAACAATTTCTCATTGCTAGCCCACTCTCAGGTGATGCAGAAGATGTTGATTCAAGTATATATGAAGCCAAGGAGATGCAGCCAGAACAAGAAAATGGGTGGGACAATGCTCAGAGCATGGACCATCTCACAGAGAAGATGGGACTTCTCGCATCGCAGAGGAAATGATGATATCATGCCTTTACAAACTTTGGTATGGGAGATTCAATAGACAATTATAAATATCCTCTGGTCCTTATCTCCTTGGCGTACTCTTGATGATTTGTAGTTACAGAGGCACCTGCTTATGGAGTTGGCAGCATTTTCAGGATAGTCCCCTGGTCTCTTCCAAGGAAACTCTGTCAGAAACGCTCTTGGGTTGCCCTTTTTGGGTTTGTACAAATCTCATTGAGGTTTTGACGTCTTGCTGTATAGGAAGAAAGCTTCTGTGTGAGATGTTAACAAAAATATATATTTTTGCATCCATCTTCGTCAACATGCTCTTCTTTTTGTGCCCTGATAGCATTCTTATAGTTAAAACTTGAGGTATCCATTGACAAAATCTGCAAACAACCGGAAGCTATTTTGTTGCAACTGGTTCTATTTTCACCGGGAATTATGGTTAATACTTTCGCAGCCAATTGTTTTGCATGGAGTGTCATTTATCTTAAACTCTCAGGATCAAGGGAAAAAAACCAATCAATCTAGGAAAATGAGTACGAAGGAAAACCAATTCCCTTAGGATTAGTATGCTCCAGTGTGAGCATCTTAGAATGAGATGAATGAGAAAGAAGATTTTGGACAGCATTAGTGGGCTTACTGCATGCTTCATCTATATATAATTTTGCATTTCGTAGTTGGTCGGTGCAATTCTACATTAGGTCAAATTCTTATCAGCTGATTTTTGTCTTGCAATGCAAAATACATTATTATTATATATGTTATTAATTTATCTTTATATATTATCAAATGGGGCAGCCACCTTTTCCAATGTGCTGTCCCACCCTCTCTTTTTCACGTGAGAAACCAAATTCCTAACGGGATGTTCGGGGCACACGAGGAGCCTTGGGATGGTTGCCAGCCCCTTCTCTTTAGGGATTGTTTAGTTCGTGGGGAGAAATTTTTTCATTGGAACGTTGATTTCTATGAATATGATATCTGAGAAATGATTTTTGTATGTTTGATTCATCATAAAAAAAAATGATACATTCAAAAGTGACATATATTTAGTAAAGTATATATTTTTTTAAAAAATTTATGTAATATATTTATTATATTTTTAATAAATTACATTCAATTCATAGCTTTAAAGGTGCTTTAGGAAAAAAACAATCTTAGGTTTTTTTCAAAAGGTAAGTTAGAAATTCATGTCTTATATGGATTTTTTTTTCTTATAAATTATGAAAAATTTATTTTTATGGGATGTTATTTTGAAACCTCTCTTTTGAAAACTCCAATCTAACAATAGGGGATCCTTCTTTTTCATGTTAACCAAACTTTCTCTCATGCCGTTCTTATCAACCAAACGAGTCTGTTGATCTAATATGACTGGAACACTTACACAAGTTATCTAGTTGGGACCGGAGGCTTTCACTATTTTGGGGACTTAGGGGGGTGTTTTGGGGCGGGGGTTTATAGGCTTGTTCTCCAAGAGAAGAAAAGAGGAAGAGAGAAAGAGAAGAAAGTTAGCTGTAAACTAATAGATATATTCTTAAGATATTGCTAGAGTTTGGAGATTAAAAAAGTTTCTTATAGTTCGTTTGGTTGGGGTTATTTTAGTATAAAAAAATAAATCTCATATCAGATTAGCATATTTGGTATGAAAAGTAAAAGAGAGAATATGTATCTAATTCTCAATACTTGAGAATATATATCATAACATCAATTCCAAAAATGATTCAAGGACACATAATATTTGAATGGAAAAAGAAAACTTGTCCTATATTGATTAAATCAATAGTTTAAGTACAAATTTGTGTCATAGAATGAACAATATGTCAGCCAACAATTGGGTTTTAGGACATACATCTAACAATCTCCCACTTGGACTAAAGCTAATTGGTCATTAATCTAAGCCCCATCTTCTCAAGGTGGGCTTTTATTTTGGACTGGCTCAACTGCTTTGTCAGTGGGTCTGCCATGTTATCCATGGAGTCTACACTTTGCATCTTGACATATTGCTTCTCCAGATAGTCGCGTATGATATAGAACCGCTATTCAATATGCTTTGATTTCTAATAAGATCGGAGCTCCTTAGCGAGTGCTATGACTCCATTGTTATCGCAGTACAGGATATGGCGTCCGATATCAAAAGATGTTTTCTTATAGTGAAAGTTATACATGTAATCCTTTGACCTGAGACTACTATAGAATCTTGTATATATGAATGCATATTTTGATTCATACTCATTCATGACTTAGTCGTGTATGGGGTGTTCTGGATATGGTGGAATGTATATGGGGTTGTGAGTAGGTCAACATGGAATCGATCATTCCTGATAAAAGGAGATCGCATTCTACTTGCTTTAATCGATTGATGATTCAGAAAGTCTTTGATCAAAGCAGGATAAAAATTAGAAAGAGTTTGTAATATTTCATTAATTGAATCATTATTAAAGATTAAAAAAAATATGAATATGATATTAGATTTGATATTATTCCATATTCAGAGTCATATTCGGGATGCAGATTGATCGTAGAATCGAATTGCACGGTAACTTTTCATTGAAAGATATTTTTGATATTTTCATCAAAATTTTATATCTTTTAAGTAGACATGATGCAGTACTAGACATCAATCTTGTCTTGTAGATTTGATCAAATTAAAGAATTTAATTCAATCGCCAATTAGAAATGGTTCTAATTGCTGAAATCGGGTTAGCTCGATTGGACCTAAATCGGTTAGATTGAATTCTAATCAAATCAGATCAACTTGTACTCGAACCCACTACTGACTAGATATGGAATCCAATAGGTCACACACAAAGAGAATTGATCAGGGGTCTAATTGGATTAGATCATGTTTGCAAGATGAACATGCTAGCACATGTTGCAAATCCTAACTCCTTGTTTCGAATCGGATTCGAATTTGGTTCCAGATTGGGCTAATTAAACATAATTAAGGTCAAATCAGATTTGGTCCTAAGTTGGGTTGACTCATGGCTGATTAAGCTAACTAGATGGTGCCTCCTTCCTAGCATCCCACGCACTAGATATTCTCTTTCTGGCACGTGAGGATAATTTTGTGCACATAAAAATTAGTTGGTGCCCCATGGGATGGGATGCCACATTCCTTCTTTATCCATTTTAATCTCTGATGAAATTTTTATACGAGATAGTAATCTGATTATTAAGAGGTACAGAAGAGTCCTTCTATCTTTTAATCACTTATTTTTATCGAAAATGTTGAGATAAAAAAAGGAAGCCTAGTTGCCCACAACCATGCGCCTAATGAAAGAGTCCATGTTGTTAAGGACTCTTATCTATTTGTCATGCCTCCCCTCATATCTGATTTTTCTCCATGCCATATTTAGGTTAGCACCTCCCTTGTGGGCCCTTGGATGGCTTGAATGCACTGATCAAGGGTGGAGAAAAATGCCGCCCAAGGAAGCCTCGTGACGCATCGAAAAAACAATGGAAAAAATTTCTCCGAAGAGTCTTTTTGCATGAAGCAACTCTTGAATTTTTTTTCTGATGTTTGCCATGTGTCACAAAATTTTCAGATGGGTGTGTGGAATTGGTAGAGGGTGTGAGATCATCTGATTGGATGTGAGATGTCATGTGGAGAGAGAGAGAGATGTTTCTGATGGCATCCCATCGCTAACTATAAAAAGGGTCCTGCGCCAGGATTTTAATTCATTCAGAAATCCTAATCTCTTCTTTCTTACACAAGTCTCTCCTCTTGTCCAATTATTTCCTTCCTTTTCTTATTAGGACAAGTCCTAAAATAGTAAGGACAAGTCGGATTTTAGGACAAGGGCCTAGGAAGAGATATAAGGAAGACGAGGGACAAGAAAGAAAGAGATGGGAAGGCTAGGAGGAGAGGAAGGAGGCCCTGAGGTTCTGCTACCCAAAAAAATTCTTAGAGTGAGAATTTTGGAGGAGGAATCATCCTAAAGAGTTGGTATCTTGATTAAAGCCCTGTGTGGATCACCGTTGGAGGGCGAACATTTGGATGCCTAGTGGAGGTTCTGCCAAAGTTTTGAAATAAAACGTTGTAGGTATTCTTCTATATCTTGAATTTTATCATGAAAATATTTTATATGATTGTTAATCATCAAGGAGGTGCTGGTTTAAGGGTTTAATGTTTAAGATTTTTTAGTTTAAATTTTTGAAATCCATTATGTTTTCACTGTGCATGTTCTCCCTGAAACCCTACACTCTCCACTAGCACCGAGCAGTATGAAGTCACCTTCATTCAGACTCCTTATTTCCTACAGACCCTGCAATGATTTGCAAAGGTATGAATCACAGGCGATATCTAATATTCAAGAATCTGAAGTTGAAGTATTTAATGATAAGTTTATTTGTATCGTATATAAACCTTTAGCAACACTTGCTTTCTTATGCTTCAAATTTTCAAGGTAGTCCTTGTAGTTCCTCTTTCAGTGCTCTTCTTTGCCACACTGATAATAGGTATCCTTGGCGGAGACTTTCTTCACCTTCTTCTTGAAGATGCTAGCTTTAGGATTCAATTTTTTCTTAGAATCTTTTTTACCTTTCTTCTTGAAGATCTTATCCATAAGAAGAATAGGAGCCTTTTCACCCTTGAAATGACTCTCTGCTATCTTAAGCATGTTTAGTCGCTCATGTAGACTAGTGTTCAGTTTGTTCATATGATAATTTATGACAACTGTGAGAAGAAATCAGAGAGTGACTGCAGGATCAAATTCTGACTAAGCTCACTGTCCATAGTAAAATCCAACTATTCCAGATGAGTGATCAGATCAATTATCTATAGGACATGAGTCTGCACAAACATGCCTTCACTCATCTTGATACAAAATAACTACTTAGATATCTCATATCTAGCAGTCTAACTTTGTTCTCTATATAACTCTTTTAGACTAAGAAGTATGGAAGGAACATCCATGCCTTCATGTTATTTTGGAAGCTCATTGCTCATAGAGGCAAGCATGACGCACTTGACAGTCACACTGTCATCTTGCCACATCTTGTATGTGACCCTTTCTTCCTTAGTTGCATCTTCATCGATCGAATCGGGTGCAAGGGTATCCAAAATGTTGGAGATTTTTTTTTGTGTGAGAATAATTCTCAGGTTTCTCAACCAGTCCATATAATTGGGTCCGATCAACTTGTTGGCATCAAGTATGCCACGCAATAAAAGTGAGAATGCCATTATGCAGTTAAATCTATAATAACAAGAAGCTAATATAAGCGGACAACTCGTGATGACATGGACAACTAGATTAGAATTTTTATCTAATTGTTACTTTCATTATTTTATTGAATACCATAGCCCTTTCCTATGATAAATGAAAAATTCTTATTGGTTTTTTTAGTAGGGTTGAGATCCTAATTCCTCACAAAAGGCCTTGTGATTGCATAACAAACCTTCGTGAGTTCAAACGTAGGAACTCTTTCCAATTGTATCTCATACAACTCTCAACATCTTCCTGCTTCTAAAACGTTCATAGCCTTGTGGTTGCACAATAAACTATAGTATTTTAGTTAAGTTAAACCATTCATTTTCATACAATCATATCTAAACAATGCTATCCTTATAGTTGTACAACAAAGCAATATATCCAAATATACTGTAAGCATCTACTATGCACCAAGATAATCCTACATTAATCCCTATAGTAAGCTTTGTGGTTGCACAACAAACTTACTGCAAGTTTTGAGATAGAATCGGCATAGCACGAAGAAAGACCTTTGTAGTGTTTACATTACTAAGCAATCCAAATTCGAAACTCAATAGATCAAATTGGCCAGGTAAGTAGATGTGAGGCTCCCCGATACTTTTCTTAGACACCAATAACTTGGTCAGATAAGCAAATAGACCTAATTAGAAAATCACCCTTGACACTTACCTTAGACACCAACTGATCAATGAATTCAATATTCGGTTAGCAAGTGAATGCCGATACTATAACTTAATATAATTTTTAATAAGGGTTTTAGACTGGTCTCTAGCACATCCTAGCATTTACATCACATGTAAAAATACATATCATAAGAAGGAAAATAATAATATCATGCATCATAACATGCTATTCAAGTTGTAATATCATTCATATACATATGTCAAAAACATGACTACAAAAATCATGTAGGGTGCATTCAACACCTAAGCCAATATTTTGAATCTTAATCCAACTTGGATTACATCATATTCAAAGCCTTAATCACATTATGTCTGATCGGATCAACAATTGACCTAAGTCCAATGCATCCTAAAAATCGATTAAAACATTAATCTACCATGAATCATAAAATTTTAGTTTATAATAATTCTAAATTTAACAACTAAAATTTAAAGTCAAACTACAATCATGGTCAAAAATAATTTTTAATTTAAAGATCAATGTAACTAATCGATTAAAATAATTGACAACATACGAATCAGATCAAATCTATATTACAACAATAGTATCTGTTTGATCGAATCTAATAAGGATGGCTCTGATACCACTATTGGGTTTCAGTCGCATAGTGAAATATGAATTTCAAAAAAATTTAACATGCATGGAAGAAGTTTTAACAATTAAAACTAGCCGATCAGAGTGCAAACCCTAGAATCACCTTACAGATTTCAAGCATGCATAAGGGCAGAAGTAATACTTCCTGAAGATGATGATATGATAATAGAATGATCTCCACAAGACTCCAAAATAGAAGTCCTCCAAGACGATCCACACGAGACTGATCAGGGTCCTTCCCAATCGATGTAGTACTGCAGCCTTCTTCACAAGAACACCATCAGCTTTTCTTTTCAAGAATCGATTGTACCATCATCTGTACACCTTCAAATCCTCCACTAGGATCATGTCAAAAATCTCTTCTCAAGAGATCTCACCACCCAAATCTGATTTAGAAATCCAACACTTGGATTTTCCATACCGTAGGACAAGCAACCCTTGCTTTTCTTTTTCTCTACTCCATTCTTTCTATTTTTGCTCTCTTATTTTTCTTATCTTTTTCTCTAATTTTTTTTATCTTTTCCTCTCTTATCACATGCCTAAACACCAAGATTTTTCAGCCCTTATCCCATAAGTGGCGTGCCCTTTATCTAAGGCATGAAGGAATGCAAAGGAGACCAAGGAGACGCCAACTCTTGGCACTCCACTTTCTCATGCGGAGATTAATTTCTCCGTATAATTTTAATGGGCATGGAAAAGTCCTTCAAATAGAACGAATCCTCCCCTTCTACATCCAATAAATCTCCTAATTAATTAGGCATGTGATAATTAAAAAAATGCATGGAATAATAAGAGGTTGTGAAGAGACTTAAGTGAGAAGGACTCTTCCTTCTCACCGCAAGAAATAAATGGGACGGCATTTATTTAATGGCATGGACCAAGGTGGCTTTAAGGACTTGTTTCACACATGAAACTCTTTCATGATAGGTAGGAAACCAATTAAATTCAAATCAATTCTAATTAGGTCAAAGACAACAGGCTAAGCTTGGCTCAAACACTTTGAACTAACCTAATTGAAAACTTGGGTTAATATAATATGCTGGCATATCAAATTAACCCATAGAATTTATAATAAATCTTAATTAGATCAGATCAAGATCAAATTCTAAAGTATGTGATTCATATCTAGCCAACAGTGGACTCAGGCTCATGACCTAAACCAATCCGATTGAGTTAGGTTAGCCCAATTGCATCAATTAATCAGAACTCTTTCTAATTAATTTTTAAATTAAACTCTTTTAATTATTATGAATCCACAAATCAAGATTGATATCTAATAATGTGTCATAACTATCTGGAAGAGATGAAATTTGGTAGAAATATCAAAATTATTCTTCAGGGGTAAGTTACCGTGTAATTCAATCCTTCGATCATACAACATCCCAGATGAGTTATGGATATGAAATTATGTCAAATCCAAATACTTATCTATATGTATCTCGATCAGATGGTGATGATTCAGTTGATGATGTATTAAAATTTTTTTTCTAATTATCATCTTACTTTGGCCAAAGACTTTCCGAATCATCAATCTGTGAGATCACATAGGATGTTCGCTCTCCTTATTAGGAGTGATCGATCCTTTATTTACCACTTACAATCTCCATGCACACTGTACTATATCTAGAACACCCTACACAAAGATCAGAGAACTAAGCTAGGAAATGAACCAAAATATGGATTTATATACAGAAGGTACCATGGTGATCTCAGGTCTAAGGATCACTTGCATAACTTCCACTAGAGAACAACCTACTGACATATAAATAAGGTTCCATTAGATATTCTCTCATAGGTTAATTCAGTGAACTCATTCTTTAATAAGCACCTACATCTTTGTATTAATATCACTACATAAATGATTGTGAAATTAACCACTCTCTCCATCGAGCATACATAGGATGTGCCAGTCTTACTGGTATCATTGATCCTCGACTCAATGAACCAATGGTTAAAAATATTTTAGATTAGGACTGTCAGGAATTTAGATCTCACTGGCATAATCTCATCATGGCCCTAAAACTATTGCCCTAACCTATGGGATTCATTATAATCTTAAACAAGTATAAAATACAATATATAATGAATCAAAATATCTAATTTTATTAATAATAAATATCAATTACATGAGTTTGGAAGATAAAAATATAAAAAAATATCCTATCACATCACACATGCAATTAGCTTATAGGATATTATTCTTTCAATCTCCTCTCGGACTTCCTTCGTACGTATCTTCACCGTCTAGACTCCATTTGGACTGTTCTTGGGCTCATTTGATTTTATTTTTTATCTTGAACATCATTTTGGATTTATTGTGGATCGAATCTCGAGATATTTTCTCAATAATCTCTATTTTAATTCGATATTTAGCCTCCATTTATCTTTGAGAGCCTGCGATCCATCTCGCCCCCATGCCCTAGGGCACGTCTGCTGCCTCATGGATGGGCAAATGTGGAAGTCAAGCCAGGCCGCTCAATCTCACCTCCATCATGGGCTATGTCTACTCTGATTAAAGATCTACTCGTGAAAGTCTCCTGTGGTAATAGAAACTTCACTCTATGATGCCGCCTCTTATCCTCTTGAGTCTCCCATCTCGTGTCCGATCCACCTCCATCGGGAGCTCCATCTCGCACTGGACTCCGTCTAGATCCTAAATCTCTATCTCATACAGGGCTCCTCATCAGATAGTAATATCATCTGGTCCTCTTTTTTTCCTACAGAATAATCCTATTGCCAAGCATAACCTTTAAGATTCCATCACCAGCTACCCATCTGTAGCCGTTTGAATCTAGTTTACTCAGTGAGATAAGATTCTATTTGAAATTAGGTATGTATCGGATCTTGCTCAATCTCCTCATTGCACCATCATGTATCCTCCAGCTGACCATCCAGATGCCCCTAATCGCACAGCTCGATCCATCCGATAGATAAATAATACCCTCACTGCTCTACAGGGAGTTAAACAGATCCTCTTTGCAATATACATGATGGGTACATATAAAATCTAAAATTTACTATTGAAAAAAAGTAGATACCTCATCAGATATCACTAAGACATCATCCTCTGACTCGCTACTGACTGTCGTTGTAGTAGCCCTCGTTCGATCTCTGAGTTGAGGGCAATCTCTGATATGATGCCCCAACTCATCATATTGATAGCACATGATCTTGCTAGGATCCCTCATCTTGGATCTGGATTGTCCTCCTCACAATCCTCTGCCACTCCGTTTGCTGCCATCTGCTCCTCCAAAAACCATCAAAGCTGAGCTGCCATCATCTAAGCTCGAAGCTTGTTTCTCCCACCAAAGAACCTCATTTTAGAGAATCATCATGGTGATCTCATCCATCTTGATGGTGCTCTTTCTAAGTAGAAGAGCCATCACCAAAGACTCATATGAAGGAGAAAGTGACGCTAGCAAGACCAACGCCCTGATCTTCTCCTCAACCTTCTCACCTACACTAAGAAGATCAATGAGAATCTTTTGAAAGTGGTTGAGATGCTTCTGCATGCTCTATCCCTCATCTATTTATAGTTGGTAGAACTACCTCCAGAGAAAGAGAGTGTTGGTGAGGGACTTCGTCATGTATAACTCCTCAAGATTCGACCACAGCATCGTCGGGAAAGTCTCATTAAGTATATGAATCACCACCTCATTTGTCAGGTATAAGTGGATAGTACTCACTATCTGCATCTATAGCCACTCTCAGATCTTCTTCTCCATGGTATTCGACTTCTTCTTATACAAGAGAGCATCGATCAACCTATGTTGCATGAGCATGTCCTTCACCTCTACTTACCACAAGGAGAAATTACTCTTTCTATCGAACTGGTTGATCTCCACCTTCATTGTGCTTATCTTCTCTATCTCCAATCTCGATCAACACCACCTATGCCTGAATTTTTTGGTACCACTTGTCCATGGTAATCAGGCTTTGATACCAATTGCTGTGCTCTAATACCACTTGTTGAGGGAGGAAGAAAGAAGAAAAAGAGAGAAAAATATCACAAATAAATCAAGATAATATGGATTGGCCTCAAGCTTACCTCCATAGGGTGTGCAAACTTTACTATGAGAGAAAAAAAATCAAATAAATATAAGAGAAACTCACCACTCAATCTTTGTATAAAGATCTCTCAATAAGAAGTCCTAAAACTCTTACAAAACTCTCTGAAATCTCTCTTGAAGATTTCTACATGATTTGAACGTCCTACGCAATAAATGACTCATCAATTGGAGCTATATAGGCTTTAGAATCATCAAAATAGTGGTTCACTCGGATATTAGGCTCAAATCAAATCCTAAAATCCTTTTGGACTGTTTGATCGTGATCAGCTTGAACTAGAGCCATCCGATCACACAGAATTAGCCCTCTGATCTCCTGATCATAATTGGCATGAATTATGGCCATTGAATCTTCATCAGATCAGCTCACAGCCATTCGATCGTGCCAAAACATAGCCCCCATAGTCCTGATCAAATTCGAATTTGCCTCAACTGCCTGATCCCAACCGGTGGCTCTCTGGGCCATCAGATCGTGCACTCTGCTAGGCCATCGATCGCATGCTGGATGAATCCCCACTATCCGATCCATGCACAACTAGTAGATCGTGCCAAACCTTCGATCCATGGTGGACCGCGACACCTAGGCAGGCCTGGGCACCCACGCACGTGCCTGGGCTAGCCTAGCACGCTGCTGGCCCAGTGCTAGCATGCTATCAGGCCTGGCCCGCATCACTACCGACCTGCGTCGTGCCGAACTACGTCGGGAGGTTTAAGGGAATTCTATAAACCACATGGAACATCACCATGATGTCCCACTCTGATATGAAGTCAAATCTTTCTATTTTTAAGAGGAAGATGTGGCTAACAATGTGGTGCGAAATTTGTATCTCTACAGAAAGCTGGTTGGCTAGCACTTCCTCTAGCTTATCCACCACCTCTCTTACCAGATACAATGGAAGCTAGCAGTTTTGCCAATCAATCTATCTACACATCTTCCCTCTCTCAGCATCTATAAAATCTAGGCCAAATGTTGCTCATTGAGTAAGATCAAGGTGCCCCTGACTGTGGTCTCAATGCTCCCAACACCTAATCTGAGGTTGACAAAGAACTCCCTGATAAGGTTTGAGTACGTGGGAAGGTCCAAATAATATATGAACTCCAACCCTTGCTCCTTGATCTACTGCCCTCTTGAGAAGTGTTCACGCTCAAGGAAGCCGAAGTCAATCTTCCTCCCCATGGTGAGCACCCTCATGGATAAGGGCATTGAGGATGGTGATGGCTGAGGCAGTGGAGAGCTCCACTTGGTCCTCTGAGGTACGGATGCCTCATTCCTTGCTTTGGTCTTTTGCTTCACATGCTTTAGGGCTCGAATGCGCTTAAAATGATAGGCTAGTTGCTTGCATGAGACCATGGGGGTTTGAATTCGAGGATTTGGAAGGGAAATCAAGAAATGGAACACTCAATAGATAGGTGAAAGATTTGGTGGGGACTTTAGTTCAAACAATGAAGGGATTAGGAGGAAATAAACCTAGGATGGCTTGATTTAAAAGGAGTGGTCCTGATGCAAGGGTTGACTTGAATTGCTTCTCGAGCTGACTCCAGCCAAGGGTCAACTTGAGCTTAACTATGAGTCGACTCCTATAGATAAACAGATAATAAGTCGACTCATAATAACTATGAGTCAACTTGAGCCCTCTTTCAGACTAAAAAATTGACTCTTTTTGATCAAAAGTCAACACTTAAAACCCTGAGATGACTCAAAAGAAGGGATTTTTGGGAGATATTCAGTTGAAAAGCAATCAAATGACGAACAAATCAAGGGCATAGCAAGAGTGTTGCCTAGATAGACAACCCAGGGGGGCTGAATTAGATTTTGTAAAAATTTAAAACTTGTTGTACACAATAATTAAGCTAAGTGAAGCAATGTGAGTGAGAGCTAGGCGATAAACAAGAATGTGAAGATGCAATCAATGAGCAATGAAAAGAAAATAGTAAGGTATAAGCAAATAAAAGAAATTATACTGGTTCGGCACCAAACTCAGCACCTACAAGTCCACTCCCCCAGCCACACTTGGAAATTCTTCTATAATCTCTCCTTAGATTACAACTTGATTATTTTTTGGGCTCACAATCAAAATCCAATTGATTTTCTTAGTGAAAATCAACTAAATGAGACCCATACGTCAATCCTAGGCTCACATAATAATCTCACTCCAATTCAAGCCTTGGATAGGCATATCCCCAAGTTTCAATCCTAATTAAAACTTATTTACAATAAAAAATTTGAATACAATGGGTAGCACAATTAAAAAGCTCCTAAAAGAGCAAAAATAAAACTCGATGACACTCTTGAAGATTGTGTCGAGGAAGCTTGACAATCAATGCATTCTTCTTTCTAAAAAACCACTTGAATACTTTAAGAATTTAGTGGTTGGTAGCTTAAAACTCTATCTTAAATGCTCACTTAATACACTTGAATTTTTTCTTTTATTTTCTTTTTTCCTTGGCTCTCCTCTTTGTTTGATAGCCTTTTAAAACCTCTTAAAATATTCAAAAATCTATTTCTAGCCATTGGGGACCAAAACCTAGCCATTAAAATCAATCTATGTATTTCTAAAATTTTTGCAAAATTATTCATTAAAGCTATCAGCCACAGTCAAGTAAACTCGAGATCAAATAGGGGGTAGACTCAAGGTATCTATGAGTCAGATCAGTAGAAGTAGGGGTCGACTAGAGGTTTGGTTAGAAAAATATGGTTCTTTATCTTTTCTGAGAGAAGTAGGGGTCGACTCGAGATTTGATTAGAAAAATATGGTTCTTTATCTTTTTTAAGAGAGTCGACTTAAGACCAAAGAAGGGTCGACTAGAGGCCTAGTCAGAAAAATATGATTCCTTATCTTTCTTGAGAGAGTCGACTCAAGACCACATGGGGGTCGACTCGAGGCTAGTGCAAAAAGATCCACTCTCTATCTACCTGAAGTACTCACAAACTGTGCCACTTAAATTTTTATGCCAGAGTCAACTCTTTGAAGCTTGAAGTCGGCTCTTAACATCTTTAACTTGACTTTTCATGATGTGGCTTCTTCCATCTACTTTCTTTGGCTCCTTGATTTGGCATTCATGAAATACTTTCTAAGAGTAACTTTAGCTTTCTGAAATATTCTTAACATGAACTTCAACAACCTATTAGTACCAAAATATATACTCAATATTTCTTGAAATCAATCCTTGGGTTAATAATCTTCTCTTTTTTTATGATGACAAAATTTTGAGTATAAGCAAATAATATCACTAATATAGATGTGTCAGAATAGCTTTCATCTTATCTTAACAATGATTTAGCATGCATAGTAAGGTCTCTTAAAGAATAATAGTTGCATTTTGAAATTCAGTCATGTATAAAATATTAACAAGTATTAGAGTAAAAAAGTTTATGTATCGAGATAGCTTGAGTGCATATTGAAGTGTGATAAGCTAAATTAGATAGGTATCAGAGCAAGAAGAGATTGAAATATTATGTATCAAAGAAGAAATGAAGGTGAAAACAATACATATCAGAGCTAAAAATGAATATGTCATAGCAAAGCAAAATGAAATGTATTAGAGTCAGAAAGGAAGAAAAAAATGTATTATAGCTAAAAAGTATACAAATATACCATATCGAAGTTGAAGAGTCAATGCTGAATAATGTTTTCAAAATATCAGAGTAGTTGATATATGTGATCAAGGCATCACAGCAATTATCTCATGTAGATTTAAGTCAGCAGAGCAATTGAGGTATGAATTCAAAATCAAACCAAATAGTCCGATCAATTGATTAATTGTTACTTTAGTAGTAGTCCTTATTTATCAATCATTTACATCAAATTCACTTTCCATTTTACAATCTTACTTGTCAATTATTTGCTTCTCAATTTACCATTTATTCTCCTCCTTTTTGTCATCAATTAAAAGAATACAACACAAATAGTCACAAGACATAAAAGTATATTTTCATTTCATAAACATGTGTCTTTACGAGAGTATCAATCAAAATGAATGTACTATTTATAAAAACAAATTCACTACATTACACCAAGATATAGTATAAAGACATAAACAGTAATATATTAAAATAAAGCAAAATGATATAGTGAGCAACCTAGTGATAGTGACTGACCCTAAACCTAATCCTCATCAGAGCAAAGGTCAATGGTTGAAAGGGAGCGAGTCCCAGAAGTGAGGCTCCACCACTCCTGCTCAGAATCCTACTAGAGGGTCTAGGAATACAGATAGAAAAGCCTAACATCATAACATGTATATGTCCTGAAAGATGATCTAGGAGTGGGCTGGGGTGGTTGGGAGGTTTGGGAAGGGTAGGAAGGCTATGCACAATGGGTCAAATTGCTCTATTTAGATGAAGATTTGGCTGGTGAAGTAGGTCAACCATGTCCTCCGACGGCAACAAATGTAGCGACTCCAGGTGCAATGAACTCTAACTGCACCACTAATTGGCCCATCATGATGCTCCAAGCTTCCTGATCTTGGACTAGATCTCTACTACTCCAATCTCAATCCTCCCTCTGAGACGAACAATCTCCTAAGCTAATAATGAAATGTCTCTGTGCTCCTCAGACCTGGCTCATTGCTTGAAAGCTCCAATCCTCTTAGACAGGGTGGCTATCTCACTCTTCAATCCTAATAGCTCAGTCCGCACTAAAGAAGAGGTTTGAGATAGGTTTGCTTGAGGTGCCACTTGGTGCTCCTTCTCTATCCTCAAGCCATCCAAAACAAGCTTTGCAATCCTTTTCAACTGATCATTGTCCAACAGCATGGAGGAGGACTGAGTTGGTTGAGATGCTCTGATAGGTGTCACTGGAGGTGTGGGTGCTGCTATTGAGGATGTTTGTGCCTCTACTACTAATGGAGGAGACTCAAGCTCTGAATCTAGCTATACGTTGCTTGGACAAGCCTTATTTCTCCCTCTGTCTTATCTGAAGTTCCTTCGAATCCATCGACCATCCAACTTATAGTACCCCATGCGAATGAAGGGACCATTTGTTGTAGGTATTCGAGTACATCAGAACTCAAATGGTTCCTCCTCAAGAGCTATTCCATTCTCTCTAAACACCAGTATAAGGGACATCTCATATGGTAGACATGTTGTTGACCCAAGAATTGATTTTGATGATGCCAATATACTTCAATACTTTTGATACTTATGAATGCTTGAGATTATGTGTAGGTGAATACTCTCTAAACTAATAGATTGCTCATTTTGATAAAGCAAGTCTAGCCCCTAGAAATATTGTTCATCAAAAAAAGCTGCTAAAAAATCAACTTTGATAAAGAAAAAAGTCAGTTTTGGCATACTCTAGTATGGACAATGTGTCAAAGATTTATAGTACTTGAGCTGACTGCAACATTTTCTAGAGTCAATCCTAAACTAGAGCCGACCCCAAAATATTGATAAGTCGATCCTACTTCATATCGAGCCAACTCAAACATCCTCTTGAGTTGATCCTAAACTCGAGTCAATCATACTATTTCAAGATCTGACCCGACTGAGGACTCAAAATGTCAGATAAAGAGCAATATTTTAGAGAATAAGAATTTGAGCTGACTCCAAAGGATCTTGAGTCAACCCCATTGCATCTCAAGCCAACTCCCAAAGTTTCATGAGTCGACCTGAAACACGAGTCGATCTAGATGTCCAAGAGTCGATCCTATTGATGTCTCAAACCAAAAAGATAGAGAGTAGTAAAATTTAAATTCTTAGCTAGAGTCAACTTTAGAGATTTCAAGAGCCAATCTTATACTCAAGTTGACCCCAATAAGAAGCTGAATCGACCTTAGTAGAAGTCGAGCGGATCCTAAGGATTAAGAGCCGACTCTACTAAGTTCTGATAGAATTAAATGGCTAGTTTGTTAGCCTTTTTTCAATAGCTATAAATGGCTAGTTTGAGCTCTTTAATAATTATTTCAAGATTTCTAGCCTTCCATGAACTTATTTAAGCATATAATTTGGTCTTATAAAAAAAGATAGAGAAGAGAAAAGAGGAAAAAAAACTTTTGGATTAACTTTTTAGATTTTACATTGAAAAACTTTGAGAAAATTCTTGAGAAAAGAAAAGTACTAAAGGAGAGTATTCAATAGCTTTTGCAATTAAGAAGTAAGAGCTTGAGCACATTGATTAAGAACACCTGCTATAGAGAATCTTCTTCAAGTTTACTCTCAGGCTTTTATTGAAGTATTAAAGGAGGAGTTCTTCATATTTGAGTTGCAACTTCAATTACCTCCAAGAGTTTCAAGAGTTATTGTGCTTTGAATTATTTCTTGTACTCTAGTGATTGTAACAAGTTTCTTAGGATAAGAAACTTGGGGTGTAAGGCCTATCTATGCCTATAATTGGATGCTTGTATTGACGTAAGCCAGGGGACTTAATTTGGGAAAAGTTTTAATTAGTGAATCTAGAAAATTGAGTGGATTAAGATTGTAAATTTAGAAAACAACATGGCTATAATCTTCTAGAGATTAGAGTAAAATTTCTAAGTGGATAGGCTAGAGGAGTGGATATAGATGCAAGGGTTGACACCGAACCTCTGCAAATTTATTATGTTTGTGCTTGTGTGATGACTGGCCTCATTTCTACTTTAGCTATTCAACATATAACTTTATTTGTGCTTGAGACTATGATTTGCTTGGGATATTGGTTGCTCACCCTTTAGCACAATTTCTAGAAGTCATTAAAAATTTAATCCTACTTTTTACTCTGGTTTATTCGCTATGCACACATGTGATGCGAATTTTAGTGCAGGGGTAAAACGATAATTTTAAATTTTTTTCAAAATGACTATTTTATAGTAAAAATTATTAATTAATCTAATTAATTAATATGTGTTTATCCTACACTAAGATCTAAATATGATATATAGCATGCATGTATTTAAATTTGAAATTCAAACTTCTACAGTAAACAATTTACTATTATGTGTTCAGAACATATTACCTTTGTGCGGGTAGTCGATTGTCGTAATCTGATCACCGTCGGAAGGATCTGATCATTGCAATACAGCTACACAGTGTGTCTGGCCTCTACAGATCATCCACACAAAGCTCCCGATTTGATCGACTTCTCACGAATGCTAGTGTGTGACTGCACCTTTTTGATGGCCGATGTTGATCGAACTCCTTCGATCGATATCTGCCGACTCCTCAGATGCTTTGGATCATCAGCAAAGATGGTAGAAAGGTTGATGATGCTCTCCCTGAAGTTTGGTGGGCTCACGACACTCGTAGCTCACGTTCTCACTTTCCGAACCCTAAGCCAAAATCCTAGGGTACACTCCGAAGAAACTTGCACCCACTTGTTTCTTTCTTTTCTCTCCTTTTCTTTTCTTTTCTCATGCAGGAAAGCTCTCTCATGCCACCCTTTTTTTTTTCAAATATTCTGTTCGCACGTCCTCTCTTATCTCCTTTTTAAAACGATGCAAGACCGCATCTTTGCAGCATTTTTACTGCATGAGAAGATAAAGATAAGTGGTTGCTCATTTGAATTCAAATCGAATTTGAATTCAAATGCCAACCAACTCATTCTTATCCACTCTATATGTGAGAAGAGAGGAGGTGTGGCTTCTCTTGTGCATGGAGAGTTTACACGAGAAACTCTTTCTCGTGTAAAACAAATGGCGTGCAAGGATAAGGCTAGGTGGCACATGGATTGGTTGCTCATTCAAATTCAAACTTTCTTCTGAATTTGAATGGCCAACCAACCATCTTTATCCACCCATATGGTGCACAAATGTGGGGCATGGGAAGGCCTTTACGTGGAAGAAAATTCATGAGAAGTTGCTTCTCGTGAATTCAAATGGGCGCAGAGAAGTGAGGTGGCACAAAGAGTTGAATTCAAAAGGTGGTTTGATCATAATTGAACCAACATAATCAAAATAGGTTAAGCACAATTAGACTAAATTAAACCTAACTTAATTAGGTTTAATTAGGCTCAATAAAATTCTAATCAAATCAGGAATTGACTAAGCCCAATCCCTAATAAAATCAGGGACCAAACCACTTCGACGATTAGGTCAACACTTAACCTAATCGGGTCAAACCCAACTGAATTCAATTCAATTAGACTTGATCCAAAAATAATTACTCAATAAAATTTAGTTAATTAGCGATCAAATCACTAATTAAAACTCTCATAAATACTGAGTTCAAATCTGATGGGCAATTAGGTATCAAAGTCCATCGATATGAAACCTTGATCGAAGAGTCCCAAACCAGTGAGACTCTTGACCCCGGTACCCAAAATGTGAGGGACTCATGATCAGAGAATCTTGATTCTCGATCACAGAGTCCTAGACACGTAGGACTCATAGTCCATGAGCATTAGAACTCTTCATCAGCCATCAGATCAGATAGGAACCTCTAATGTGTGTGACCCCGCAGGTTCGAACCTAAGCCGGTAGCACAGGAACTAATTCCTGTATTAATCGAAGTGACCATCTAGCAATGGTATCCGACATCCGGATAGATCGAATAGTTACAATCGCAACATTCAGAACCTACGTGAATATGGTTACTGTATAATTCATCCCTTTTGACCCCAATGTTTAGGATGACTCAGGGTTAAACCGTCAACCCTGATCAGATCATCGAATCGTGCTCAATTCAAATAGTCCTGTGATTCCTCACTAGGACTACCCTGGCCAAGGTTTTGCTAAATTGAAACACGACTGTATACAGCTCTTGAACTGGAGTGGTCAATCCTATCTTGACACACGCACCGACAAGTCAAGTACTTGACTACACCCAGCAGCCTTTCATCACTGAATTAAAAATTCAGGTAGTCCAGTGCCTAAGTGCAGTGAGTTGCTTGCAAGTCACCGTGGTGGTCTCAGGTCGGAGGGATAGTTATACCCATATCCCATTGGAGCAAATCTTGACAGCAGAAATAGCTCCGGAGTCGGTCACGTTCAGTGTAGATGTACCCTTACATCTCATCTGTATGCCATACCAGTGTCTCTACACTCCTTGGTTAAGAGGATAACCAACCTATATGGCACACAACGATCTATACTTGATAAACGTTATTGTCCTTAGTAACAACGTATCATTTGATCACGAACAGGTTTAAGGACTAAATGACAAATCCTCCTTTGTCGAGTCTAAATAGTCCTAAAGACTTCACCACAATATAGGAGTTCATTAGAAGATGAAATAATTTGTGATGAAAAATATTAAAATAATTTTTATTAATTTATAATTTATATACTAATACAAAAAGGAGCACAACCGTCAATAGGCTGATGATTGGCTTTGGGACACTATTCCCAACAATCTCCCACTTGGCCTAAAGCCAATCGGTGCAGTATCTAATACTCATCTTCGACTTGAAGTCATCGAACTCCTTCACCGCAATGGCTTTAGTGAATGGATCGGCCAGGTACTCCTTTCTGTCGATCTTTTGAAGGTCGACATCACCTCGATACACGATTTCTCAGATGAGATGGTAGCGGCGCAGAATATGCTTCGTCTGCTGGTGTGCCTTTGGTTCCTTCGCCTGAGCAATGGCTCCAGAGCTGTCACAGTAGAGCAGAACTGGACCAACAAGGGAGGGTGCTATTCCGAGCTCGGTGATGAATTTTCTCAGCCACATCACTTCTTTGGCAGCATCTGATGCAGCGACATACTCCGCCTCGCAAACTGAATCAGCCACTGTGTGCTGCTTGGAACTCTTCCAGCAGACAGCCCCACCATTAAGGGTAAAAATAAATCTTGACACACTCTTGCTGTCATCGTGATCAGACTGGAAACTAGAGTCTGTAAATCCTATAAGTCTCAAGTCTGATTCACCATAAACAAGCCACTGGTCCTTAGTATTTCTTAAATACTTCAGGATGGTTTTAACAACCTTCCAGTGTTTCTTCCCTGGATCAGATTGGTATCTACTCACTACCCCTAGTGAGTATGCCACATCTGGTCATGTACATGTCATGGCATACATTATAGATCCCACTGCCGAAGCATATAGAATTCTACCCATACGCTCTCTCTCTTTAGGTGTTGTCGGACAATCCCTTTTTGAGAGAGAAATTCCATGGCCTATCGGTAGATAGCCTTTCTTGGAATTCTCCATGCTGAACCTCTTCAGTATAGTATCAATGTACATGGACTGGGATAAGCCAAGCAACCTTTTGGATCTATCCCTATAGATCCTCATCCCTAGGATGTAGAAAGCTTCTCCCAGATCCTTCATGGAGAACTGTGACGATAGCCAAATCTTTATTCCCTGTAATGTAGGGACATCATTCCCGATTAAGAGAATGTCATCCACATACAATACAAGAAATACCACTACTGGATCATTATCCCACTTATAAATGCAGGGCTCTTCTCCGTTCTTAACGAAGCCATACATTTTGATCGTCCTATCAAAACGTATGTTCCAACTCCGGGATGCTTGCTTAAGTCCATAAATAGACCTCTGTAGCCTACACACCTTAGACTCATCTGTGGATGTGAACCCTTCAGATTGTATCATATACACCTCTTCATCCAGCTCTCCATTTAGGAAAGCTGTTTTCACATCCATGTGCCAGATTTCATAGTCCAGATGGGCAGCTATCGCAAGCATAATCCGAATGGATTTGAGTATTGTCACAGGAGAAAATATCTCGTCATAGTCTATACCATAATGTTGATGATATCCCTTGGCAACCAAACGGGCTTTATAGGTTTTCACTTTTCCGTCTGTGCCCCTCTTCCTCTTGAAGACCCACTTACACCCTATGGGTTTTACTCCTTCGGGTGGGTCAACCAATGTCCACACATCGTTGACCTTCATGGACTCGATTTCGAATTTCATGGCCTCTAGCCATTTCTCAGAGTCAGGTCTCTGCATTACATCCATGTAGGTGATCGAATCCTCATCATTTTCATCAAGTTCGACAGGATCACCATTCCGGACCAAGAAACCATAGTATCTGTCCGGTTGACATGGTACTCTACCAGACTGTCTTAAGGATGTAGGAACAATGGGCTCCAGATTTGATCTAACCAAATCCAGTTCAGGTTCAGCTACTTGTGTCGGTTTTTCAACTTGCCGAACTTCCTCAAGTTTGACCTTAGAGACAACAGTCCCTTCACCAAGGAACTCCTTTTCCAAAAAGATTGCCTTGAGGCTGACAAACACTTTTTGCTCATCAGCTAGGTAGAAATAATACCCTTTGGTCTCTTTTGGGTACCCTATGAAATTACACTTGTCAGATCTAGGTCCAAGCTTGTCCATAATTAAACGTTTAACATAAGCCGGACAACCCCAAACCCTAAGGTACGAGAGTACTGGCTTACGTCCTATCCATATTTCATATGACGTTTTGGTTACAGACTTACTCGAAATCCTATTTAGAAGGTAACAAACTGATTCGAGCACATATCCCCAGAGGAAGATCGGCAGACCAGCAAACCCCATCATGGATCAAACCATATCCAACAAGGTTCGATTCCTCCTTTCAGACACACCATTATGCTGTGGTGTTCTAGGAGGAGTCCACTGAGAGAGAATCCCATTCTCCTCAAGATATGTCAGAAACTCATTGGAAAGGTATTCACCTCCTCGATTAGATCAAAGAGTTTTAATACACTTTTCAGTTTGTTTTTCTACCTCATTTTGGAATAGTTTGAACATTTCAAACGACTCTGATTTATGCTTTATTAAGTAGACATACCCATACCTTGATAGGTCTTCTGTGAAGGTTATGAAGTAGAAATATCCACCTCTTGCACTTGAGCTCATGGGTCCACATACATCAGAATATACCAGACCTAAGAGTTCACTGGTTCGCTCACTTTTTCCAGTAAAAGGTGACTTGGTCATCTTTCCAAGAAGACAGGACTCACAGGTTGGAAGTGATTCACAATCATTAACTTTAAGAATTTTTTTTTGAGCCAACCTGTTTATCCTATTCTTATTGATATGACCTAGCCTACAGTGTCAAAGGTAGACTTCTGACACATTATCTATTCTAGGACATTTACCGAAGGTTTGAACCACATTAACAGGCTGTGATAGTAAGTAAATTTCATTATTTAGTTGTCCAACAAACATTGTAACACCATTCAAAATGATATTGTAAATATTTTCTTTTATTAAAAATTCATAACTGTACATGGCCAAAAGGCCTACAGAAATAATATTTAATAAAAAATTTGGACAATAGTGACATTCACTCAGAATTATATTACGAAAATTGATTACAAGGTTCATGATTCCTCAAGCTAGAACTGAAACTTTGCTTCCATCTCCAACGTTCAAAAACCTCTTGCCTTCATCAAATCTCCTACTGACCTGTAGACCCTGTATCAAATTACAGATATGATAAGGGCTTCCGGTATCCAATACCCAGGCAGTAGTATCACAAATAAAAAAGTTGCAAGGTGTTATCATATAATTACCTTGCTTCTTCTTCGGCCTGTTTGGGTCCAAGGAGGCAATGTATAGAGGATAGTTCCTCTTCCAGTGCCCCTGCTTCTTGCAAAAGAAGCACTCCGCCTGTCTCTGGTTGGGCTTGTAGTTCTTGGTCTAACCCTGTGCAGATGTTCCAGCATGCGACTGCACCTTCTTATTCTTCTTCTTCTTGTTCTTTTTCCCTTTCTTAAAGGGTCGACGATAAGAAGAAGACCCTCCCACAACATTCATCGACTCCTTATGGAGCTGGTGGTCCTTCTCAAAGTTCTACAGCAACCCCAACAAGCCGTGGTAGTTCACTGTAGGCTTTGTCATTCGAAAATGAGTAAGGAAGGGGAGGAAGGACTTGGGCAAAGAATTAAGGATCGCATCCTTAGCGAGCTGCTCGTGCAAGGGAAAGTCCAGTTTACTTTGGCGCTCAATCATTTCGATCATGTACAGTACATGATCAGCGACTGAGGCCCCATCCCTCATCTGAGCATTAAAAATGGCACAGCTAGTTTTGAACCTTTCAACATCGTCAGGCGTGCCAAAAGAATCATTCAACATATGAAGCATCTCCTGTGGCTGGGCATTTTCAAACCTGCAGCTAAACTCATCATTCATTGCCGCCAGCATTATGCACCGAACGATGGTGCAGTCGTTGAGTCACTTTTGGTAAGTGTCTCGGACCGTCCCTCTAGCGTTCGGGGCTGGCTCCTCAGGTATCGGATCTGTTACTACATAAAGGATCCGCTCATGCTCAAGGACGATTTTCAATTTTCGATACCAGCTATCGAAATTAGGTCCCATGAGCTTGTCATTATCTAATAATGACCAGAGCGACAGGGTAGTGGCCATTGCTACATAAAAGAAAACCAGACCTATATTAGTACATAAATTATTAATACTAAAGATTTGGACTTTAGTCTAAAGTTTCTCCCAGTATTTTTATGAACTGGTAGCCTCAACCTCCAATTTGAGGAATTACTTTAATTCCTTAGTGGGTACTAGAATCCACACAGACTACACACGAGCCCAACTTTGGTTGGTCAACCCATGTGCATCTATGGGTAGGTTCATAATTAGTTATTTCTCTAAACAACTTCTAGTAATTGAATTTACCACAGAACCTAATCAGTAGGCTTTGGCCTCCACTGAAAAGATATGGTTAGGTCCAACTATTAACATGACTTGATTTGGTGAATCAGACCAATAAATGATCAGGCTCGACTTTGGCCGGCCAACCTGACCACCACAAAAAAAACTCAACCAAATTATCATACTATGAATGATAATTTCATTAGTCAATAAGCACCAGGCCTTTGGGCCTCCAGTGATTATTAAACTAATGGACTCATTATCACTCACTTAATGGGAGGCTATGACTTAGTTATCACCATAACTTAATCATTTTAGGGACCTAATAATTTTTGAGAATTTTATTAAGTGAAGGAAGAGAAGAAATTAACCAGCCAATTTCAATCCTCCCACTGACTTCACCAAGTCAGATTAAAAAAGATTTAATTAAAGCCGGCATTAGGAGCACCTAAATCAGTCACACTAATTTACCTAATGACATGGGTGAGCCCTAATCACCAAGTGATCTAATCAAAACCTAACTCACCAGGTTGGCCAGGTAAGTGAGATCAGTGGTGGGAATATGTCATTAACTTGTCAGAGATCAAATCAATGCGAGTAGCTCCCACTTAAGAACCATCGATCAAACTACTGAACTTACCTCAGACACCAACCGGTTCATTAGTTTTAATTTGATCAACTTAGTAAATAGGGTTCCACCGCATAGCCATGAATTAAGTCCATCTTGGTCTAGTTAAAGACATGGACCCATTCAACTACAACTATTGGAGTTAAGTCTAGAGCGTCCTTGACCTAATCTAATTCAACTTTTGATTAGATTTGACTAATTACTCTAATTTAGTCTATTTCTTTAAGCTAATCTTAGGTCTAACCCAATTATGGATCAACCCATCTAACCCATTGACCCACAAGTTTATGCAATTATCTTAGGTGTTAATTCACAATTCTAGACCAACTTGACAATACTTAATTCTTTTAATTAAGTATTTGGGCTGATGGGTCAGGGTTTGGCATTTCAAAAATAATTTTCAAATTTGAAAGGTTTTATTTTTTATTCTTCAAATATGTTGACTCATTTCACAAATAGATCAGCATATTTCATAAATAGCAATCCTATTGCTAATTACATAACAGAAAATAACTCAATCAAAATAAATCATAAATATTTCTTTAGATCTATTCTAACACATTCATGATAAATTTTATAATTGAACCTTTACAATTAAGTCCTTTCGCTGCTTCATCTGTATGGGATATAATTACAGCGGCACCTCTACCGCCATAGGAGAACTCCATCGAATGGGAGGAGAGGGCCTTTAAACCCTACTTTTCTCCTATGACCGGACGACCATGGCAACCAACCCAATTAGATTACTTGCTACTTGGATTAAGTATATCTAAATATACTAATTTCAAAATTTAAATTTTAAATTTCAAATTTCAAATTTTAAATTTTAAATTTTAAACAAATTTCAAATTTCAAATTTCAAAATTTTGAATTTCAAAATTTGAATTTTAAAATTTGAATTTCAAATTTAAAATTTCAACTAAATTTCAAATTTTAAATTTTAAAATTTTGAATTTCAAAATTTTGAATTTTGAATTTTGAATTTCAAATTTCAAAATTCAAAATTCAAATTTTGAATTTTAAAATTTTGAATTTTGAATTTTGAATAAATTTCAAAATTCAAATTTTAAATTTTGAATTTTAAATTTTAAATTTAAACTTTTAGATTACAACTTAATCTACGCATGTAAATATATATATCATATTTTAAAACTCGCTCTGATACCATTTGATGCGAATTTTAGTACAGGGGTAAAACGGTAATTTTAAAATTTTTCAAAATCACTATTTTACAGTGGAAATTATTAATTAATCTAATTAATTAACATGTATTTACCCTACACTAGGATCTAAATATGATATATAGCATGCATGCATTTAAATTTGAAATTCAAACTTCTACGGTAAATAATTTACTGTTATGTGTTCAGAACACATTACCTTTGTGCGGGTAGTCGATCCCACAATCTGATCACCATCGAGAGGATCTGATCATTGCAACATAGCCATACAGTGTATCTGGCCTCTGCAGATTATCCACACGAAGCTCCCGATCTGATCGGCTCCTCACGAATGCTAGTTCGTGACTGCACCTTTTTGATGGCCGATGTTGATCGAACTCCTTCGATCATTGTTTGTCGACTCCTCAGAGACTTTACATCATCAGTGAAGATGGTAGAGAGGTTGATGATGCTCTCTTTGAAGTTTGGTGAGCTCACGACACTCGTAGCTCACGTTCTCAGTTCCCGAACCCTAAGCCAAAACCCTAGGGTACACTCTGAAGAAACTTGCACCCACTTGTTTCTTTCTTTTCTCTCCTTTTCTTTTCTTTGCTCATGCAGGAAAGCTCTCTCATGCCATTCTTTTTTTTTAGATATTCTATTCGCACGCCCTCTCTTATCTCCTTTTTAAAACGATGCAAGACCGCATCTTGGCAGTATTTTTACCGCGTGAGAAGATAAAGATAAGTGGTTGCTCATTTGAATTCAAATCAAATTTGAATTCAAATGCCAACCAACTCATTCCTATCCACTCTACATGTCAGAAGAGAGGAGGCATGGCTTCTCTTGTGCATGGAGAGTTTACATGAGAAACTCTTTCTCGTGTAAAACAAATGGCACAAGGGTAAGGCTTGGTGGCGCATGGATTGGTTGCTCATTCAAATTCAAACTTTTTTGAATTTGAATGGCCAACCAACCATCTTTATCCACCCATATGGTGCACAAATGTGGGTCGTAGGAAGGCCTTTGCGTGGGAGAAAATTCACGAGAAGTTGCTTCTCATGAATTCAAATGGGCGCGGAGAAGTGAGGTGGCGCAGGGAGTTGAATTCAAAAGGTGGTTTGATCATAATTGAACCAACCTAATCAAAATAGGTTAAGCACAATTAGACTAAATTAAACTAAACTTAATTAAGCTTAATTAGACTCAATAAAATCTTAATCAAATTAAGAATTGACTAAGCCCAACCCCTGATCAAATCAGAGACCAAACCACTTCGACGATTAGGTCAACACTTAACCTAATCGGGTCAAACCCAACTGAATCCAATTCAATTGGACTTGATCCAAAAATAATTATTCGATCAATTTGAGTTAATTAGTGATCAAATCATTAATTAAACCTCTCATAAATACTGAGTCCAAATCTGATGGACAATCGGGTATCAAAGTCCATCGATATGAAACCTTGATCGAAGAATCCCAAACCAGTGGGACTCTTGACCCCGGTACCCAAAATGTATGTGACTCATGATCAAAGAATCCTGATTCTTGATCACAGAGTCTCAGACACGTAGGACTCATAGTCCATGAGCATTAGGACTCTTCATCAGCCATCAGATCAGATAGGAACCTCTAATGTGTGTGACCTCGCAGGTTTGAACTTAAGTCGGTAGCATAGGAATCAATTCCTATACTAATCGAAGTGACCATCTAGCAATGGTATCCGACATTCGAATAGGTCGAATAGTCACAATCACAATATTCAGAACCTACGTGAATATGGTTACTGTATAATTCATCCCTTTGGACCCTTGTGTTTAGGACGACTCAGGGTTAAATTGTCAACCCTGATCAGATCATCCGAATCGTGCTCAATTCAAACAGTCTTGTGACTCCTCACTAGGACTACCCTGGCTAAGATTTTGCTAAATTAAAACACAACTGTATACAGCTCCTGAATTGGAGTGGTCAATCCCATCTTGACACACGCACCGACAAGTCAAGTACTTGACTACACCCAGCAGCCTTTCATCACTGAATTAAAAATTCAGGTAGTCCAGTGCCTAAGTGCAGTGAGTTGCTTGCAAGTCACCATGGCGGTCTCAGATCGGAGGGACAGTTATACCCATATCCCATCAGAGCAAATCTTGACAGCAGAAATAGCTCTGGTGTCGGTCAAGTTTAGTGCAGATGTATCCTTACATCTCACTTGTATGCTATACTAGTGTCTCCACACTCCTTGGTTAAGAGGACAACCAACCTATATGGCACACAACGACCTATGCTTGATAAACGTTATTGTCCTTGATAACAACATATCATTTGGTCGCGAATAGGTTTAAGGACTAAACGACAAATCTTCCTTTATCGAGTCTAAATAGTCCTAAGGACTTCACCACAATGCAGGAGTTCATTAGAAGATGAAACAATTTGTGATAAAAAATATCAAAATAATTTTTATTAATTTATAATTTATATACTAATACAAAAAGAAGCACAACCATCAACAGACTGACGATTGATTTTGGGACACTATTCCCAACAACATGTTCACTATTTTTTTAAGTTAGTAAAAATTTTTAAGATTTTGTAAAGTTTTAAGAATCCCATTCATCCTTTCCTCTTAGGTTCTACCTTTAGGCAACTAGTGGTATCAAGTGCTCAGTACTTTGATCTAACCATCAAGAGCTAAAGATCATGATAACGTCGATTAATATTTCAATTAATAAAGGATAATCTGCCAATAAGCCATCTCTTTTTAGTGGCACAAATTACACCTATTGAAAAATATGAATGAAAATTTTCATACAAGTACAAGAATATGACATATAGAATGTTATAGTTAATGATCCTCTCATATCCATGATTTTGATTGATGCGATGCCTTCTCCTAAACCTGAAAAGGATTGGGATGATACTGGTAAAAGATTAACTTAATTGAATGCTAAAGCTATGGATATTTTATATTGTGCATTAGATACTTATAAATTTATCTATTTGTTAAACAAATTTGAGATCGACTTGAAGTTACCCATGAGAGTACCGATCGAGTCAAAAAAATCTAAAATTAATATGTTTGTTTATAAACATGAACTTTTTGAGATGAAATCTCAAGTGACTATAATTAAAATATTTATAAGATTTATTGACATTATTAATGACTTGAAAGTCTTGGCAAAGACTATACTAATAGTGATCTTATACACAAAATTCTCAAATCTCTTTCAAAAAGTTGAGAAGCTGAGGTGACATCAATTCAAGAAGCAAAAGATGTCAACAAGCTATCCTTAGAAGAGTTAATTGGCTCTCTTATGACTTGTTGGTGCAAAAATCTGCTTGCGCCGGAGAAGCTGGAGTTGGGGAAGCCGCGGTCGCCGTCGGGACCTGCAAGGGAAGTCTAAACTGGAGGTGGGGTTGCTCCGGCAAGACCCTCCGACGCTCAAGTCAGTTCTCTGCCTCAACAAGAATGGAGTACTCGAATGGAGAATTTAGCAGAGTTTTGAGATAAGGAAAATGAGCTTAAAGAATAACGTATCTGGGTCTCCCTTTTATAGGCGGAGGAGGCAAAGGATTGATGGCGACGTTTGTAACCGCCTGGTAGTGGGCCGCCCATGGTCAGGAGAATTGTTGCTCCTAGATTGATTTTGATGATTACAAAGCAGATTGAAGGGATACAATATTTTAAAATAAAAAAGTCCTTATGCTCTTCAAGGGCAAAATCGTAATTTCACTAAAATCCTGATTTGATAGTACCATTTGATAGAACAAATGATTTGAAATCTATTGGTGAAAATTTCATTGTGTTTGGACTTATATTTTTGAAGTTATGAAGGTTTGAAGTGCATGAGTCGACTCATGAGTCAACTCATGGCACTGTGAGCTGATTGGCACGCAAAAATTCTCCTTGGCACGCTAGTTTTCTGGCTTGGCACGACCTGTGAGTCGACTCATGAGTCGACCCACAAAGCATGAGTCGACTCATGAGTCGACCCCTGCTAATTTGAGCCAAGAAATTCCAGAAAAGCATTCTCTGATTTTTGCAACAGAGGTCGACTCATGAGTCGACCCCTGAAGCATGAGTCGACTCATGAGTCGACCCCTGCGATGGGAAATGTCAGCAACGGCTATTTTTTTGCCCATTTTAATTGCCATTTATGCTTCCTAAAAATTCTCTTACGGCTCTTTATCTGCCTAAATTGTTTTCTCTTGCTTCTAATGCTACAAAATGCTTTAAATGATGAAAGAAATTGCAGATTAAATAGCGGATCAAACGTGAAATCAAATGTGAAGAGAAAAAGAGGAAAAAGAGAAGAACAGAAGAGAGGATCCGAAATTTGCAAGAAAAAGCCTGAGATCAACGAAAAATCCAAAGAGAAAAAGAGAGAGGATCCACAATATACCAGAGAGATTGTGATAGAGAAAAGCTAGATCTTTCAAGGAGAGAATTCTTCATGCCTATTGTTTCAACCTTGATCTAGAGATCGTTCAAAGCTTTCAAGAGATCTTCAATCAACAATCAACCTCTTCTTATGCGTTCAACCGTTCATTCATCTTGAGAAAATCTGAAAAAGGGGTTCTTCATTTGAGTAAAGCTTTTATTGTTATATTTGCTCATTTAAGGAGCTGTTATTGTATTAATCTGTGCTCTAAATATTCTTACTCTTTGTGAGTTTTTGCTCTTGTTTTTGGAGGATTTCCAAAACAAGGAAAGGTTGATCCGAACCTGAAATCGGAGTGTTTTGGGTTTGCTTGTACCCGGAAAACAAGTGTTCTAGCTTGGGATAGCTAGTGTCGGAGTTTCCGACGTCTTGTATTCTAGCTTGGGATAGCTAGTGTCGGAGTTTCCGACGTTTTGTATTCGGGTTGAATACAAAGGATAGTGGATTGAAATTCTCAAGTGGGATCTTGGGGAGTGGATATAGGTGCAAGGTTAGCACCGAACCACTATAAATCCTTGTGTTTGTGGTGTGCTTTATTGCTTTATCTTATTTCTTTATTATATCCTTGCAAAACTGCTTTAGGTAATTAATATTGATTTAAAGCCATTGTTTTGTTCTTCATAAATTATCTGTTGGACTTAAAATTTTTAGAAACCCAATTCACCCCCCCCTCTTGGGTTGCATAGCTGGGCAACAAGTGGTATCAGAGCCAGTGCTCTAGCCCTTCTTTGATCTAACAATCAAAGAGCCAAAGATCTATGGCAACCCATGTTGGAACTTCTCTAGCCGAGGGGCAATCAACAAACCGACCTCCACTTTTCAATGGGTCTAATTACACCTATTGGAAAGCTCGGATAAAGATTTTCATACAAGCACTCGACTATGATATGTGGAGTATCATAGTGAATGGTCCTCACACACCCACCAAGATTATAGATGGTGAGGAGTCAACCAAACCCGAGAAAGAATGGGATGAGGTTGATAAGAAATTAGCACAATTAAATGCCAAAGCTATGAATGTTCTTTATTGTGCACTAGATGCTAGTGAATTTAATCGCATTTCTACTTGTGCATCTGCTAAAGAAATATGGAATAGGTTAGAAGTCACCCATGAGGGAACAAATCAAGTAAAAGAGTCTAAAATAAACATGCTTGTACATAAATATGAATTGTTCAAAATAGAGCATGATGAGTCCATAACTGCTATGTTTACTCGTTTTACTGATATAATCAATGGTTTAAAGAGTCTTGGCAAATCTTATACTAACAGTGAACTTGTAAGGAAGATTCTCAGGTCACTGCCAAGAACTTGGGAAGCCAAGGTGACTGCCATCCAAGAAGCAAAGGACTTGAACACTCTACCTCTAGAAGAGCTTCTTGGATCCTTGATGACTCATGAACTTAGCATGATGCAACATCAAGAGGATGAAATCAAAAAGAAAAGAACCATTGCCCTCAAATCCACAACTTCACCTGATTATGAAACAGATGACTCTGAAGATGAAGATCAGGATGAGGAGATGGCTCTCATCACCCAAAAATTCAAGAAGTTTCTAAGAAAAAGGAAACAGGGGATGAGAAAGAAATTCACAAAAGGGGATCAAAGCATAGAAAAGGAGAAAGATCAAACCCCTATATGCTACGAGTGCAAGAAGCCAGGACATTTCAGATCCGATTGTCCTCAATTGAAGAAAGGTCCAAAGAAATTCAAAAAGAAGGCAATGATGGCGACCTGGAGTGCGAGTGATGACTCAAGCTCCGACGAGGAAACCTCAACAGAACAAGCGAATCTGTGCCTGATGGCACATGAAAATGAGGTAACTTCTGAATCCACTAGTGAATTTACTTTTGAAGAATTGCATGAGGCACTCTATGATTCAATTGATGAATTAAAGAAACTAGGGAAGAAAAACAAAGAGCTGAAATTGGAAAATCAGTCCTTAGTGAAACAAGCTGAAAATCTTTCAATTGAAAAATTCACCTTGATTCAAGAAAATCAAAACTTAAAGGATGAAATGAACAAGCTGAAGTCTATAGTAGATAAGTTCACCTTAAGTTCAAACAAACTAAATATGATCCTTGAAAATCAGAAAGCTATATATGATAAGGCTGGACTTGGTTATAAACCCCTGAAGAAACAAAAATTTTTGAAGGATATTTATGCAAATTATTCAAGCAAAAAGTCTACAAATATTACTTATTTTAAATGTGGAAGAATAGGACATAAATCATACGCATGTCTTATTAACAAATATGCAAACACAAAGAAAACATGGGTTCCAAAAGGAACCATTCTGACTAACCTGAAAGGACCCAAGAAAGCTTGGGTACCTAAGACAGAAACTTGATCTGTGCTTGCAGGTGTGTCTAGCATCCCAAGAAGAAAACAGGAAATGGTATCTTGACAGCGGATGCTCGAGACACATGACTGGTGATGAATCACAATTCATCACGCTTGATGCTAAGGATGGAGGGATGGTCACCTTTGGAGATAATGGCAAAGGAAAGATCATCGGGATAGGTAACATTGGTATCACTCCCTCCAAATATATTGAGAATGTTTTACTAGTTAAAGGTTTAAAGCATAACTTACTTAGCATTAGTCAATTCTGTGATAAAGGGTATAAAGTAAGTTTTGAATCATCTGTTTGCATTGTGACAAGTCCTATTAACGATGGCATTAAATTTATAGGACATAGGCATGGCAATGTTTATATGGTAGACCTGAATGATTTAACTAAATTAGACATGCAATGCCTAGTTTCCTTAAATGCTAAAATAAATGAGACTAGTTGGCTGTGGCATCGTAGACTTGCACATATTAGCATGCATTCTCTTTCAAAATTAATCAAAAAGGATTTAGTTCTCGGTTTGCCAAAATTGAATTTTGAAAAGGATAGAATTTGTGATGCATGCCAATTAGGTAAACAAACTAGAGTATCATTTAAATCCAAAAACACTGTTTCAACTTCTAGACCTTTAGAGCTCTTACATATAGATTTATTTGGACCAACTAAAATCACTAGTCTAGGAGGAAAACGATATGGATTTGTAATAATTGATGATTACTCTCGTTTTACTTGGGTTTTCTTTTTAGCTCACAAAAATGAAACTTTTCAAATTTTCACGAAATTTCATCGAAAAGTCACTAATGAAAAAGGGTTTTCAATTCAAAATATTAGAAGTGATCATGGAACAGAATCTGAAAATCATGACTTTGAAAATTTTTGTGATGAAAATGGAATTGGCCACAACTTCTCTGCTCCTAGGACACCCCAACAGAATGGGGTAGTAGAAAGGAAAAACAGAACCTTAGAAGAAATAGCCCGTACCATGCTTTGTGAAAGCAACCTTCCAAGATATTTTTGGGCGGAATCTATTAACACAGCATGTTACATTTTAAATCGTGCTTTAATTAGATAATTTTTAAAGAAAACCCCTTATGAACTTTGGAAAGGAAGAAAACCAAATATTGCATATTTTCATGTTTTTGGTTGCCGATATTTTGTATTAAATAATGGAAAAGAAAAACTTGATAAATTTGATGCAAAATCAGATGAAGCAATCTTTCTAGGTTACTCCTCCACTAGTAAAGCATTTAGAGTTTTCAACAAAAGAACTTTAGTAGTTGAGGAGTCCATACATGTTGTCTTTGATGAATCTAACGATCTTCCTTCAAGGAAGAATGAGGGTGTTGATGATGCAGATCCACTAATAGAAGGTATGAAGGAAATCACTCTGAAAGAATCAGCAACTCCAAAAGACAAGGATCAAGAAGATGAACAAAATGAGAAAGGTGAAGAAATCCAAGAACAACCTCAAGGTACAAATGACTTACCCAAGAAATGGAGGTATGTTCACAACCACCCTAAGGAATTAATTATCGGTGATCCTATGCATGAGGTAAAAACACGTTCTTCACTTAGAGATGTACTTAATCATTGTGCTTTTGTATCTCAACTTGAACCTAAAACTTTTGAAGAAGCTGAAAATGATCATAACTGGATTAATGCTATGCAAGAAGAACTCAGTCAATTTGAAAGAAATAATGTTTGGACCTTAGTAAAAAGACCTAAAGATTATTCAATAATTGGCACAAAATGGGTCTTTAGAAACAAATTAGATGAGCATGGAAATGTAATTAGAAATAAAGCAAGACTGGTTGCTAAGGGAAATAATCAAGAAGAAGAAATTGATTTTGATGAAACCTTTGCACCTGTTGCTAGATTAGAAGCCATTAGACTTCTACTTGCTTATGCTTGTTTTATGAAATTCAAATTATTTCAAATGGATGTTAAAAGTGTATTTTTAAATGGATATATTTCTGAAGAAGTATATGTAGAACAACCCTCTGGATTTGAAAATCATGCTTTTCCCAATCATGTCTTTAGATTAAATAAAGCTTTATATGGTCTAAAACAAGCACCTAGAGCATGGTATGAAAGGTTAAGCAAATTTCTACTAAATAATGGTTTCTCAAGAGGCAATGTAGACACAACCCTATTTATTAGAAGAAACCAAAATGATATGCTAATTATACAAATTTATGTTGATGACATAATTTTTGGGTCTACTAATGAATCCCTTTGTCAAGACTTTGCTAAGCTTATGCAGGGAGAATTCGAGATGAGCATGATGGGAGAACTCACTTTCTTTCTCGGACTCCAAATCAAACAATCAAAAGAGGGAATCTCCATCACCCAAAGCAAGTACACCAAGGAACTACTCAAAAGATTTGGAATGGAGAACTGCAAACCTATTGGCACACCAATGAGTCCCTCAAGTAAGCTTAACAAGGATGATGAAGGTAAAAGCGTAGACTTAAAATACTACAGAGGTATAATTGGCTCATTATTATATTTAACTGCAAGTAGGCCTGATATCATGTTTAGTGTCTGCTTATGTGCTAGATATCAAACTAATCCTAAGGAATCTCATTTGAATGCTGTTAAAAGAATCCTTAGATACTTAAATGGTACACAAACTATAGGGTTATGGTACTCTAAGGACTCACAAATTAATTTGTTAGGATATTCTGATGCTGATTTTGCTGGATATAAATTAGATAGAAAAAGTACAAGTGGAACTTGCCAATTTCTTGGAGTTAATCTAATCTCATGGTTTAGCAAGAAACAAAATTCGGTGGCACTGTCTACGGCTGAGGCCGAATACATTGCAGCCGGAAGTTGTTGTGCTCAAATCTTGTGGATTAAGCAACAACTCGAAGATTTTGGAATCAAACTTAATGAAACTCCAATAAAATGTGATAATACAAGTGCCATAAATCTATCTAAAAATCCAATACAACACTCAAGATCCAAACATATTGAAATAAGACATCATTTTATAAGAGAACATGTTCAAAACAAAAATGTAATTCTTGAATATGTTTGCACTGAAAATCAATTAGCCGATATCTTTGCAAAGGCCCTTAGTGAGGATAGATTCTGTGAAATTAGGAGAAATCTAGGAATTCTAGATCCATTTGTCTGAAATTTCTCAATTTCCAAAGAATAGATGTCAAAAAATCTTAGAGCTCAATTTTCAACATCTATCCTGGTTCCAAAAGCTCAGTTTTATCACTCTAAAAACTTATCATTGAGCAAAATTCCTTCTCCCAAAATTTCAAATTTTTTTGGACTTTATTTGCATTTTTCCTGAATTTCTGAACTTCATGAGTCGACCCCCATGAGTCGACTCAATGGCAAACTTGTAAATCCCACCAACTTCCATCGGGTTCATTGTTTTTAAAACGGGAAATCCTGTTCGTGAGACGACTCATCTTCTCATCGTCTTCCTTCCGAAAGTCGTTCTTCTCCAACTCTTTTTGCTCCAAATCCAAGGATCAATTCTGAGGCAATTCTCCCTCCTTCTCTCCACCAAAAATCGCCTCCTTGAAAAGGATTTTTCGTGCTTTCTCGCAGTGATTGGCGCGGGTGGAACGTGCCCTAGAACTTCACCGTTCATTCAAAATCCACTTCTTTTCTCCACCAAAATTCTTCTTTACTCTTTTGTGATCCCTCCTCCACTGAATTCAAGTCTTCTTGTCTGTTACTTTTTTGGATATGGCTCCAAAGATGAAACTTCCCCAAAGGAGGAAATCAATCCGAGAGCCTGAGGAAATTGTCCGAAAGAAAAGGCATGCTCAGTCTTCCAGTATTCCCGATCCAGTTTCAGTACCTGCTCAAGGTCCCTCTCAATCCTCCAAAAGCCCCAGTGTAAATCTTCTTTCTGATAGAAAAGTAGAAACCGGGAAAAATATAGATTTTCGGTTCTTTGAGAAAGAAGGCTTTACTTTTGCTACCAAGATCAAAAATCAAGGATGGGAACTTTATTGCTCTCTTAAGGAAGTCACCTATGTTGATCTAGTCAGAGAGTCTACCAGAACTTAAATTATGGAAACGGGTCTGTGACTTCAACTGTAAAGGGGATTGACATCTGTTTGGATTCTAGGATATTGGGAGAGATACTTCAGTTGCCTAGTGAAGGATACTCATATATGGAACTCCCAATTAAAGAAGAAGGGATCAGAATTATCTTAGGAGAAGATTTTTCAGGAAGTTTAAACAGATTGGAAGCAAAGCTACTGTCCATTGAGATGAGGGTCCTGCATCAGATTGTAACAAAACTATTCTTTCCTAGGAGTGGTAGACATGACTTACTATCTGGCAGAGATGTATGTGTCATGTTTCATATCATCACTCAGACCCCCTAAACCTCCCTGCACTTATGATAGAGGCCATGAGAGAAACTTTGAACAGATCCAAGGCACACTTGCCTTATGGTATGGCCCTTACTAGAGTATTTAGGAGGTTTGGAGTTAGCTGTGAGGGGGAGACACCTACCAAGCTCTCACATGTGGACACTTTCAACCAACACAGCCTGCATCGAATGGGAATTACAAAGACTGTTGGTGGTTGGATCAAGGGCTCTGAAGAAAGAGCTGAGGAGAGAGCTGAGGAAAGAGCTGAAGACAGAACTGAAGGCAGAGTAGAAGAAGAAGGTTCATCTTCTCCAGTACATGACTTCAGGGCAGCATCACCAAATACCCAGTTCATTTCTGATACTGAGGCTGGCCCTTCTGAGTTTACTAGGATGCCTACACCAGTGTATCAGCCAGAGAGCAGAGCACCTCCATCAGAGTTCAGACTGGCTGACGATCAGATCGAGCATATTTCACAGCGTGTGGCTTCTTTGCTGTCTAGCCAGTGGAGTAGTACTTCTTTTGCACCTGGAGCTACTTCTTCTGATCAGACCATTACTCCCCACATCTCCACTGTATTTCAGATGATTTCAGATCAGTCCGTCAGGATATAGCAGCTTGAGGATACAGTCTGGAGACTTACTGGCAGAGTTCTTGACTTGCAGGGGCAAGTTCTTGCATTTGTCCATCCCCAGCCACAGGAGTCTACTATTGAGGTCACAGACCTCACTGCAGAGGCTGGAAGGCTCAGAGGAGCATTAGAAGGTGGATATGAGCTACTGAGGAAAGAGATCAGAGGATCGAGTGAGCATGCTACCACCCAGTTCACTGCTCTACTTCAATCTGTTTCCAGAGCACTGAACGTACTTGATTCTATCAGACTCACCCTTTCTGTTCAGTCCCTAGCATCTCAGCGTTCTCAGCCACCCAGTTCATCTCGTTCTCCTGCTCGTGCCAGCACTTCCACTCGTGGCAGAGGCAGACGGGGTAGAGGACGCACTTCTGATCCATCATCTCCTCACCCTATATCTGATGACTCTGATAATTGACTTATCTAGATCTTAGGAGTTAGTATCTTATTCTAGGATCTATACCTTGGGGCCATGTATTGACATTTAGCTGGTTGAATTTTATGTATTGAAACAATTATAATATTAATGGAATCATCTTTTACCTATATTTCTACCTCTTTGTAATGATCATATTTTTGGTTATATATTTTCTTCTTGTTGAAATATTGTCTTCTCCTTATTGTTGTTTGCTGTTGATAATTGCTATATTAAGGGGGAGCAAACATTTGTGAAAAACTCTAAAGAGGAGGAAATTAAAGAATATTTTCAAAAAAAAGAAAAGGAAGAGTTAACTATGTTTGATGATGTCAAAAAGGGGGAGAAATTAAAATTAAACAAAAATTGAAATTAGACAAAAAGCAAAACCCTAAATTATGAGAAAAATGGGGAGAAATTAAATTAAAACAAATATTGAAGAAATTAAACAAATATTAAAGAAATTAAACAAATATTGGAGAAATTAGACAAAAATAAGGATTGAAAGATTAAACAAAACTTTGAGAAATTTTGGTATCAAAATTTGGTATCAGACAGAACTTTAACAAAAAGTTATCCATCAAAAGCAAAATCATGAGTACAATGCAAATAAGTATTTTTTTATATATAAGCTCTGATATTCAAACTTGCTTTTAAAATTTTACTCACCTTGATACATCAATAAGAAATTTGTTTTACTCTAAAACATCCTACAATTTCTTTCGACTTGATCTGATACATGATAACATTTGATCCGATACAGTGTGAAGGTTTCTCTAATATATTATAACATTTGCTCTGATACTGTATGAAATTTTCTCTGATACATTAAAAATTTTCTTGCTCTGATACATTATAAAATCTTTTCTGATATCATTGTAAAAATTATTTTTGCTCTGATACATAGAAAAAGTTATTTATCTTCTCTTGCTCTGATATATCTTGAACTCAAAATAATCTAATACCCTTTTCAAATCTTTAAGAAAATGGACAAACTATTTTTGCATTTATATTACATGCCAAAAGAATCATACTCTTTTCAAGCATATATACCTATAATGGATTCTTTTGAAATTAATGCATTAACATAAATATTTTTGTTCATATGTTTTGTCATCATCAAAAAGGGGGAGATTGTTGCTCCTAGATTGATTTTGATGATTACAAAGCAGATTGAAGGGATACAATATTTTAAAATGAAAAAGTCCTTATGCTCTTCAAGGGCAAAATCGTAATTTCACTAAAATCCTGATTTGATAGTACCATTTGGTAGAACAAATGATTTGAAATCTATTGGTGAAAATTTCATTGTGTTTGGACTTATATTTTTGAAGTTATGAAGGTTTGAAGTGCATGAGTCGACTCATGAGTCAACTCATGGCACTGTGAGCTGATTGGCACGCAAAAATTCTCCTTGGCACGCTAGTTTTCTGGCTTGGCACGACCTGTGAGTCGACTCATGAGTCGACCCACAAGGCATGAGTCGACTCATGAGTCGACCCCTGCTAATTTGAGCCAAGAAATTCCAGAAAAGCATTCTCTGGTTTTTGCAACAGAGGTCGACTCATGAGTCGACCCCTGAAGCATGAGTCGACTCATGAGTCGACCCCTGCGACGGGAAATGTCAGCAACGGCTATTTTTTTGCCCGTTTTAATTGCCATTTATGCTTCCTAAAAATCCTCTAACGGCTCTTTATCTGCCTAAATTGTTTTCTCTTGCTTCTAATGCTACAAAATGCTTTAAATGATGAAAGAAATTGCAGATTAAATAGTGGATCAAACGTGAAATCAAATGTGAAGAGAAAAAGAGGAAAAAGAGAAGAACAGAAGAGAGGATCCGAAATTTACAAGAAAAAGCCTGAGATCAACGAAAAATCCAAAGAGAAAAAGAGAGAGGATCCACAATATACCAGAGAGATTGTGATAGAGAAAAGCTAGATCTTTCAAGGAGAGAATTCTTCACGCCTATTGTTTCAACCTTGATCTAGAGATCGTTCAAAGCTTTCAAGAGATCTTCAATCAACAATCAACCTCTTCTCATGCGTTCAACCGTTCATTCATCTTGAGAAAATCTAAAAAAGGGGTTCTTCATTTGAGTAAAGCTTTTATTGTTATATTTGCTCATTTAAGGAGCTGTTATTGTATTAATCTGTGCTCTAAATATTCTTACTCTTTGTGAGTTTTTGCTCTTGTTTTTGGAGGATTTCCAAAACAAGGAAAGGTTGATCCGAACCTGAAATCGAAGTGTTTTGGGTTTGCTTGTACCCGAGAAACAAGTGTTCTAGCTTGGGATAGCTAGTGTCAGAGTTTCCGACGTCTTGTATTCTAGCTTGGGATAGCTAGTGTCGGAGTTTCCGACGTTTTGTATTCGGGTTGAATACAAAGGATAGTGGATTGAAATTTCCAAGTAGAATCTTGGGGAGTGGATGTAGGTGCAAGGTTAGCACCGAACCACTATAAATCCTTGTGTTTGTGGTGTGCTTTATTGCTTTATCTTATTTCTTTATTATATCCTTGCAAAACTGCTTTAGGTAATTAATATTGATTTAAAGCCATTGTTTTGTTCTTCATAAATTATCTGTTGGGCTTAAAATTTTTAGAAACCCAATTCACCCCCCCCTCTTGGGTTGCATAGCTGGGCAACAGGAGGAAGGTGAGGAGGAGAATGGCGGCCGGTGAGAATCTCCGTCGTTCTAAAGGGAGCCCAAGGAAGAATTCCTTCAACAACAGGGGTTTAATAACGGAGGCTGTCGGCGAAGTTATTCTGCCTGCGAATCTCAGAGTAGCAAGGCGGGGTGATACCGGTCAAGAGGGCAGAATAGTCGTCATAAGCCATGACGGGATCCTTGACGCCGTCGGGGCCGAGAGACCAGAGGCGGTCGGCGTCGACGGCGGGGCAGTAGAACTTGTAGCGGGGACGGTGGAAGTAACGCATGCCGACCTTGCCGGAGCGTCTCGGGTGGCGGCCGTCGTGGTGCATTCGGAGATGAGTCATATCTCTGGTGTCGCAACCGCTCCTGAAGTGGCTACGGTTCTTCTTGAAATAGGTCTTCGCTACTGCCGCCGTTGCCCTCACCGCCTCCGGAGATCTACCCCACCCCTTTCCCGCTAAGGTTGGGACTTCGGAAACAGAATGAGGTGAGATGGGGTGAGAGCTGTTACACGCACTGGAGAATGCGACTGAGAAGGATAGAGACGAAGTTCGTAGCTCGGAGCGGCCTCCGGTTCGTCCTGCTCGAACCGTGCTCGCGAGACTTGCGATGACGTGTATCTTCTTTTTTTCTGACCCATCGGGTCTTGTAACGTGTACTTCTGTTAAATGAAAAAGTGATTTCAGTACCTCGTTTGCATCTTGTGTCAAATAGTTGTCTGCCGAACTTCCTCATTTTCCTTTCCTTCTCTTTGTCTGTGTTACGTTGTTCCAAGGTCGTCGGCGACCTTTTCAGTTCATGTGGGGTCGTCATTTGCCGAGCTCCTTTTCGGCTTTTACGCCGTTCGGAGATACCCACTTGTCAGGTTTGCTTGGATTTTTCTCCGCTGAAGTCGGGGCTAAGTTCGGCTCCCTTGATAGTCCGAACGGAGAAGCCCTCTGGAAGTTGGAGTAGCTCGATTCTCGTAAGAGTCACGGCAAAGTTTTTCTGCAATCAAAGTCATAAGTAAAGTCCGGCATCCGTAGAAGTCCGGGTGGAGTTGTTCTGTAGCTGATGTTGGTGGTGGAACCCGGCCCCCGTAGGAGTCCGGGCGAAGTCTTCTTGGCGGCGGAACCCGGCTCCCGTAGGAGTCCGGGCGAAGTCTTTTTTACGGCAGAACCCGGCACCCGTGGGAGTCCGGGCGAAGTCCTCTTTGCGGCGGAACCCGGCTCCCGTAGGAGTCCGGGCGAAATCTTCTTTGCGGCGGAACCCGGCTCCCGTAGGAGTCCGGGCGAAGTCTTCTTGGCGGCGGAACCCGGCTCCCGTAGGAGTCCGGGTGAAATCTTCTTTGGCGTAGGAACCCGGCTCCCGTAGGAGTCCGGGCAAAGTCCTTTTTACGGCGGAACCCGGCTCCCGTAGGAGTCCGGGCGAAATCTTCTTTGTGGCGGAACCCGGCTCCCGTAGGAGTCCGGGCGAAGTCTTCTTGGCGGCGGAACCCGGCTCCCGTAGGAGTCCGGGTGAAATCTTCTTTGGCGTAGGAACCCGGCTCCCGTAGGAGTCCGGGCCTTCCACTTTGCTCATATCAGGACGAGGTTCTCCTCCTGTTCCTGACAGGACTGTGGGGGCACATTAGGGCGTTGCGAGGCCTCTCCCCCCATCCGGTCTAAAAGAACCAGGCCTTTGACTTTGCTCAAGTTAGGGCGAGGTTCTCCTCCTGTCCCTAACAGGGCTGTGGGGGCACATTAGGGCGTTGTAAGGCCTCTCCCCCCATCCGGTCTAAAAGAACCGGGCCTTCGACTTTGCTCAAGTTAGGGCGAGGTTCTCCTCCTGTCCCTAACAGGGCTGTGGGGGCACATATGGGCGTTGCAAGGCCTCTCCCCCCATCCGGTCTAAAAGAACCGGGCCTTCGACTTTGCTCAAGTTAGGGCAAGGTTCTCCTCCTGTCCCTAACAGGGCTGTGGGGGCACATATGGGCGTTGCAAGGCCTCTCCCCCCATCCGGTCTAAAAGAACCGGGCCTTCGACTTTTATAAGGTTGCCTTCTCATTTTTGATACTGTCTGCTTGAATTGTCCCAAGACAAATGGGCACGCATTTTTTGATTAGGACGAAATTACTGATAATACATCCGTAAGTTTTCTGAGCTCCAAGGTCGCGGGAGGTCGGCTCCTCCGAGCTCCTTAAGATAATAAGTTCCAGACCGGACTACTCCTTTGACCTCATAAGGTCCCTCCCAGTTTGGGGCAAGCTTCCCCTGGCCCTGTGGTTGTGAGACAGCAGCTCGTCGGAGCACTAGATCCCCTGCTTTGAATGCCTTGTTCTTGACTCGGGCGTTGTAATATCGGGCAACTTTCTGTCTGTAGGCTGCCATTCGAACCTGAGCAATCTCCCGCCTTTCTTCCAGTAGTCGAGGTTGGCTCTGAGACTTTGCGCGTTTTGGGGTTCGTCGAATGCCACGACTCGTGCCGACAGGAGTTTAAGCTCGATCGGGATAACGGCTTCCATACCAAAGGCTAAAGCAAAGGGAGTCTCTCCTGTAGGCAACCTCTGGGTGGTCCGATAAGCCCATAGCACATGATAAAGTTCGTCCGCCCAAGTTCCTTTTGCTTTTTCGAGCCTGGTCTTGATCCCCTGCAAAAGGGTTCTGTTTGTTACCTCGGCTTCGCCGTTCGCCTGAGGATGGGCCACTGATGTGAAGTTGTGGGAGATGTTTAGATCTTCACAGAATTCAGCAAATCCGGCTCCTGCGAATTGCCGTCCATTATCAGTGATGAGGGTTCTAGGCAAACCGAACCTGCCCACGATCGATTTCCAGACGAAATCCTGCACTTTCGCTTCTGTGATTTTGGCTAGTGGCTCGGCCTCGACCCATTTGGTGAAGTAGTCGATTGCTACAAGGAGGAATTTCCTTTGACCAGACGCCATGGGAAAGGGGCCAAGAATATCCATCCCCCATTGCGTAAAAGGCCATGGGGCGCTCAAGGGTGTAAGCTCGGTAGCAGGTTGTCTCTGGACGTTGGCGTATCTCTGGCATCGATCATACTTTTTGACATATTCAATTGAATCACGATGCATTGTTGGCCAGTAATACCCTTGGCGGAGTAGCTTGTGGGATAGAGATCTGGCACCCAAATGGCTTCCGCAAACTCCCTTGTGTACTTTCCATAAAGCGTAGTCAGCTTCTGAGGGTCGGAGGCATCTCAAGAGAGGCAAGGAGTACGATCTTTTGTACAATTTGCCCTCATAAAGGATGTACCGGGAGGCTTGATTTTGAAGTTTCCGGGCCTCTTTCGCATCCTGGGGGAGAATCCCATCTCTAAGATAGGTTATCAGCGGGTCGACCCAGCTGGGTTCGTGGTCGATCTCCATTACGAGTCGCGGTTCTTCCGTACTCGGATGTTTTAAAACTTCAAAGAGGACGCCTTTGGGCAATTCAGCCAGGGCCGATGTCGCCAGTTTGGAGAGAAAATCGGCTCTGGTGTTCTCCGACCTTGGAATTTGCCTGATGTCGAAATTGCCAAAGGCAGGGGTGAACTCCTTCACCTTCTCAAGATATTTGGCCATACTGTCCTCCCGCGCTTCAAAGCTCCCGCTGACTTGCCCCACCACAAGTTGGGAATCGCTGTGCACCCGAAGTTGACCTATTCCAAGCTCCCTGACGATCCTCAATCCTGTGATCAGAGCTTCATATTCCGCTCCATTGTTTGTTGCAGGGAATTCAAAATGCAGAGCGTACTCCGCAACGACTCCCTCCGGGCTGGTCAAGATCAGGCCTGCACCCGCGCCTGCCATGTTGGAAGATCCGTCCATATGGAGGGTCCAAAAGCTATCGGAGGAACTGGCTTCTTCGTCGGGGGAGTTCGGTTGAGTCTTCAGGTCGTCAATTTTGCTTTGGTCGGGTTCGGCCTCCTCGGGGATGGTGCATTCTACTATGAAATCTGCCAATATTTGGGCCTTTATGGCCGGTCTCGGTTTGTAGTTGATGTCGAATTCTGTGAGCTCGATTGCCCATTTCGCCATTCTCCCAGAGATATCTGCTCGGTGCAAAACTGCCTTGATCGGTTGGTCGGTGAGTAACGTCACCGTGTGCCCTTGAAAGTAAGGCCGGAGTCTCCGAGCTGCAATCAACAAGGCGTAGGTCAGTTTTTCTAATTTAGTATACCTGGTCTCGGCGTCCCTCAACACGCGACTAATGTAGTAGACCGGTCGTTGGGCTTTCATTTCCTCTTTAACAAGGACAGCTGCAAGGGCTGTGGGAGAGACTGCCAGGTACAAAAATAATTCTTCCTTAGGCTCGGGTTTCGCCAGCAGTGGGGGCGAGCTAAGGTAGCTTTTCAATTCTTCGAATGCCTGTTGGCATTCAGAGGTCCAACAGAAGTTCTTCGGCTGCTTGAGGGTTTGAAAGAAGGGCAAACATCGTTCGGCCGACCTCGCGACAAAGCGATTAAGAGCCGCAACTCTTCCCGTGAGGCACTGAACCTCCTTGATCGACCTTGGGGCAGTCATATTTTGGATGGCGTGAATTTTCTCCGGATTGGCCTCGATCCCGCGCCCCGATACCATGAAGCCCAGGAACTTTCCTGAGGTTACTCCAAAGGCGCATTTGGTCGGGTTCAGCTTCATCCTATACTCTCGAAGAGCGCCAAAGGTTTCCTCGAGGTCGGCGATATGATTTTCGGAAGACCTGCTTTTCACGAGCATATCGTCCACATAAACCTCCATGTTTCGGCCGATCTGCTCCTTGAAGATTTTGTTCACTAGTCGTTGATAGGTTGCGCCCGCGTTCTTGAGGCCGAACGGCATAACTCTGTAGCAGTAAAGGCCGGGATTAGTGATAAAAGCAGTCTTTTCTTCATCTTTCGATGCCATTCTAATCTGGTTATAGCCAAAAAATGCGTCCATAAAAGTAAGAAGCTCATGGCCTGAGGTAGCGTCCACCAGTTGGTCGATCCTGGGAAGGGGATAACTATCCTTTGGGCAAGCCTTATTCAGCTTTTTGAAGTCGATGCACATCCTCCACTTGCCGTTTGCTTTCTTGACCAAGACAACATTGGAGATCCACTCAGGATAATTGACCTCCTTGATGAATCCGGCCTTGAGAAGTTTATCCACTTCCTCGGCTATTGCCTTCTGCCTCTCCGGGGCATGACTCTGGAATTTTTCTTTTGTTGGCCGATGTTTAGGGTCGACCGCCAGATGATGTTCCATGACTTTTGAGTCAATCCCCGGCATATCCGCCGGGACCCATGCGAAAACGTCCGCATTCCTTCGGAGGAAATCCACGAGATGCGTCCGCACCTCCTCCTCCAGGTTGGAGCCAATTAACACCACATGCTCTGCATTCCCATCATTCAAAGGAATTGGTATTAGGTCCTCGATCGGACCGCCCCTCTCTTCAGTGAGGTCATCGCGCGCATCCAACCCATCGACTGGACAGAGGTTCGCTTGATCGCTTCTTTGCAGGGCAATATTGTAGCAGTGCCTAGCCAGCGCTTGGTCTCCCCGGACTTCTCCAATCCCTTTGTCGGTGGGGAACTTCAATTTCAAATGGTAGGTTGAAACAACAGCTCTGAGGGCATTGAGGCCGGGTCGGCCAAGAATTGCGTTGTAGGCAGATGGCGCCTTTACCACCAAGAAATTCACCAGGGCTCTGGACTGCTTTGGATGTTGACCCGCAGTCACAGTTAGAGCTATCATTCCTTCCGTCGGAACGGCGTCACCAGTAAACCCTATCAAGGGGGAGCAAATCGGCCTTAGATGGCCGCCAAGAGTGGCCATTCTCGAAAAGGCACTGTAGAATAAGATGTCGGCCGAACTTTCGTTGTCTACGAGAATGCGACGGACGTCATAATTTGCTATGTTCAAGGAAACTACGACCGCGTCGTTATGAGGGAATTGGACTCCTTGGGCATCTTCTTCAGTGAAAGCTATGGGCTCTTCAACTTTTTGCCGCTTGAGGGGTGTAGCTGACGTGCTGATTGCCCCCTACCGGGATTCCCCCGAGATGACGTTGACGAAATCCGACGAAGACTGGTCACCCGGCCACCCTTTATCGGCGACCATAGCCGGAGGTAGTTGTGCAGAAATCTCGCGAGAGGACTCGTATGGGGAAAAGAGGATTGGATGCTGGAAAAGATGGCCGGAAGCAGGTCCGTTGAGCGCTCCTTCAAGAACAAGGGTGCTGCGAAGACACAGCCCTCCTTCTAGCGCCAATCCTGTTGGTGCAAAAATCCGCTTGCGCCGGAGAAGCTGGAGTCGGGGAAGCCGCGGTCGCCGCCGGGACCTGCAAGGGAAGTCTAAACCGGAGGTGGGGTTGCTCCGGCAAGACCCTCCGACGCTCAAGTCAGTTCTCTGCCTCAACAAGAATGGAGTGCTCGAACGGAGAATTTAGCAAAGTTTTGAGATAAGAAAAATGAGCTTAAAGAATAACGTATCTGGGTCTCCCTTTTATAGGCGGAGGAGGCAAAGGATTGATGGCGACGTTTGTAACCGCCTGGTAGTGGGCCACCCATGGTCAGGGGAATTGATTGCGAAAGATAGTGGGGTAGACCCGTGGCCATCGTCATAGCCCGCCACGTAGGGCCTGCTGCAGGTAGCGGAGCGGCGTCCGTTGCCGCTAGTTGTCAGCGAGTAGTGGGATCATGCAGCACCTGCCACAGGGAGCGGAGCAGCATCGTGGCCGTTGACACAGCCTGTCAGAGAGTAATGGGTCCGCTGCAGGGGGTGATGGAGCCGCATGGAATCCGCTACAGGAAGTGGAACAGGATTGTGGTTGTTATCGCGATCTGCCAAGGGACGTGGATCTGTTGATTGAGGCTCGACAGTGGTCGGAGTTCGGCCTTTGTAGGAGTTTGGGAGGAGTCCTCCTTCCGGTTGAGGTCGTGGGTGGAGTCCGGCTCCAGCAGCCGATACTGAGGGCGGAGATTGAGGTCGGAGCCCGGCTCCCGTAGGAGTCCGGGCGGAGCCGTTCTGCTGTCGTTGGCGGAGCCCGGCTCCCGTAGGAGTCCGGGCGGAACCGTTCTGCTGTCGATGGCGGAGCCCGACTCCCGTAGGAGTCCGAGCGGAACCGTTCTGCTGTCGATGGCAGAGCCCGGCTCCCGTAGGAGTCCGGACGGAACCGTTCTGCTGTCGATGGCGGAGCCCGGCTCCCGTAGGAGTCCGGGCGGAACCATTCTGCTGTCGATGGCGGAGCCCAGCTCCCGTAGGAGTCCGGGCGGAGCCGTTCTGCTGTCGATGGTGGAGCCCGGCTCCCGTAGGAGTCCGGGCGGAACCGTTCTGCTGTCGATGGTGGAGCCCGACTCCTGTAGGAGTCCGGGCGGAGCCGTTCTGCTATCGATGGCGGAGCCCGACTCCCGTAGGAGTCCAGGCGGAACCGTTCTGCTGTCGATGGCGGAGCCTGGCTCCCGTAGGAGTCCGGGCGGAACCGTTCTGCTGTCGATGGCGGAGCCCGGCTCCCGTAGGAGTCCGGGCAGAACTGTTCTGCTGTCGATGGCGGAGCCCGGCTCCCGTAGGAGTCCGGGCGGAGCCGTTCTGCTGTCGATGGTGGAGCCCGGCTCCTGTAGGAGTCTGGGCGGAACCGTTCTGCTGTCGATGGTGGAGCCCAGCTCCCGTAGGAGTCCGGGCAGAACCGTTCTGCTGTCGATGGCGGAGCCCGACTCTCGTAGGAGTCCGGACGGAACCGTTCTGCTGTCGATGGCGGAGCCCGACTCCCGTAGGAGTCCGGGCGGAACCGTCCTGCTGTCGATGGTGGAGCCCGGCTCCCGTAGGAGTCCGGGCGGAACCATTCTGCTGTCGATGGCGGAGCCCGGCTCCCATAGGAGTCCGGGCGGAACCGTTCTGCTGTCGATTTCGGCTGCGGGTATTTTATACCCAACATGACTCATGAGCTAGCATGCGCCAAAATATTGAGGAAGCCAAAAAGGAAAGAATAATAGCTTTGAAATCGGTGGCCAATGAAGAGGATTCTGATGATGAGTTAGAGGAATCCGATAGTGAAAATGATTTGGCCTTGATCATTAAAAGTTTTAGAAGACTTATGAGGAGAAAAATATTTGATTTCAAGAAGAAAAGCTTATCTAAAGAGGAAGAAAGCAAAGAGAAAGATAAAGAACCACAATCCCTGTTGGGTTTGGTTCAAGCAGTGGAAGGTTGGATTTCAAAATTATTTAAGAAATCCATGAATACCCAAAACCCAAAACCCTGAGATCCTCTTGATGTATTCAAACAAATTATCAAAGCATAACAATAATGAAGCATATGGTTATATAAATACCTTAATTGCTATTTCTAATATTTCCATAAGGTACACAATCGTATACCCTCCAACGGTGATCCACATAGAAATTGGTTCAAAAATTACTTTTTTTAGAACCCGATCCCTGGACCCAAGTTAACCCGGACTTGATCGGTTTGATTGAACGGCTTCTAGAACCTGACTTGAACCAATTCTTGGCTTCTTGGCAACTTGGCTAGCCCTTTTAGGACCTTCTAGAGCCTTGTCCTAATCTTAATCAGATTTGGATTAGGCTAGGAAGGCTTGTCCTAAGAGACTAAGGAAGACAGAGGAGGACAGGATTCTTGTCTTAACTCAGACAAGATGGTATGTAAGAATTGAATGATCGCTCCTCTCGGTACCACCCCGTATTTATATTTAATGAGTGGGTGTGAGAAGCATCTCTCGGTGGGTTGTAACCACACTATTAGTCAGCATATCAAAAAAATCAAGAGTCATATAAGATAAGGACTCTTGGAATGAAAACACCATTCCACCACTTCTCCCTTGCATGCGCTCTTGGAAAAGTCAGATGGCATCCCATTTTTAAACCAGATCTTTCTCTGATTTTGCCACATATTTGGAGAGGATTATCTAATCTAAACCAACACTAGAGATCCCATGATAAGTGCCTCAATCTGCCTTAAAGCAGAAGGACACTTATCACACCCTTTCACAAGTTCTCACGTGTGCATGACATTTTTCCTCTCTTTTTCATGCCATAGCATGCCATCAAATATTTAAAATATATGCTTGCTATTATCTGGAAAGACTTTATATGCTTCTCCATGCTAAGAAAAAATCATTGATATATTTTTTGTGCGCCAAGTTAAGTAAGAGTCCTTCTCTCTTTGGACTCTATCTCTCCAATGCCCAAACGCTCATATGGCACCATCTATTGGCTGCCCCACATCAAAAGTAAATCCAAAATAACTCCTAATTAAATTGGTTCACAATCTAAATCAGGTTCGAACTAAAATCGATCAAAATAGGAACTAGGGTTAGCCTACAAGTGCTAGCATACCAATTAGCCACCCAATTGGAATCCAATGACCCATAATTTGATTCAAATTAAATTTTTTGACCAATTTCATAATGTGTGTAATCTATTGGGCTCCACACCAAGCTACTAGTAGGTCCAGATACATATTGATCTGATTAGTTTAGAGTCCATCTAATCAATTTAGGTCAAACCCAAGTAGATCCGTGTTGTCCAATTAGAACTATCTCTAATTGACTCATGAATTAATCTTTTTAATTCAAAAAATCTATAAGATATGATTGATGTCTAGCAACGTATCATACCTACCTAGAAGATGTAGAATATTTTGATAAAAATATCAAAAATATCCGTCAGTGGTAAGTTACCGTGTCATTTAGTCCTTCAATCATCCTGCATCCCAAATATATTTATGAGTATGAAATCACGTCAAACTCAACACATATTCTTATTGATTCTCTATCAATCAATAATAACTCTAATAAAATATTAGAATCTCTATCTAATCTTCATCTGCTTTGGCCAAAGTCTTTCGGAGTTATCTAGAGATGAGAATATAAAGAATGTCATCTCCTCTTACTAGGAGCGATCGATTCCTTATTGACCTACTCACCACTTTTATACACACTCTACTATATCCAAAATACCTCATTTATAAATTAATATCATGATTGAGTATGAACCAAAATATGGATTCATGTACACAAGGTTCCATGACGGTCTTAAGTCTAAGGACCATTTGTACAACTCTCACTTAGAGAATCATCTTTTGACATGCATATAAGGCTCCATAAGATATTCTCTACCATTGAATTAATTTAGTGAACTTATTTTTTAATGAGCACCCACATCCTTATATAGTATCCTCACACAAGTGGCTTATGAGATCAACCACCCTCTTTATTGAGCATACCTAGGATGTGCCAATCTTTTCGAAATATTGATTTTCAACTCAATGTTCCTACGATCAGAAATATTTAAGATTAAGATTTTAAAATTTTAGGTCTCACAGGCATAACCCATTCATATCCCCTAAAATCATTACCTTAATCTTTGAGATTCATCATAATCATTAATATAAAAAAATGCAACCGAAATGATGAATCAAAATACCTTATTTTATTCATATTAAAATAAATATCATTACAAGAATTGAAAGAATATATAAATAAGTCTCATCTCATTACCCTTGTGATTGGCTTATAGGGTACTTATTTTTTCAATCTCCCACTTGTACTAAAGCCAATCGCCTTTGTATTTCAATCCCATACAATTAAGATGATGATCAAACAGTTGCTGTCGTAAGGTCTTAATGAATGGATTTGCTATATTGTTCTTGATTTCTACTCATTCTATTATAACATCTTGTCTTTCGCCAATCTCTCGAATGAGGTGGAAGCATTTAAGGATGTACTTTGATCTATGATGAGATCTTGATTCTTTAGCTTGGATAATAGCACAAGTGTTGTCACAATAAAGAGGTACTGTTCCTTCAATTGCAGGAACAACTCCTAACTCCATGATGAACTTCTTCATCCAGACAGCTTTCTTAGCGATTTCACTAGCAACGATGTACTCTACCTCAATAGTTGAGTCAGCTACTGTCTGCTGCTTTGAACTCTTCTAACTCACTACTTCATTCAAGATAAATACATACCCTAAAATTAATTGGCTATTCTCTGGATCAGATTGAAAACTAGAATCTATATATCCTTTTAGCTTTAATTTTGATCCTCCATATATTAGAAAAATATCTTTAATTCTTCTTAGATACCTAAGAATATTTTTCATAACTTTTCAATGATCCTCTCTTGGATCAGCCTGATACCTACTGACTATGCCTAATGCATAAATCACATCAGACCTGGTACATAGCATGACATATATTATGGATCCCACTGTCGAAGCATAAGGGATGAAATTCATTCTTTCTCTTTCTTTTGGTGTCTTTGTGTTGAGTTCTGCTTATGTAGTGAAAATCAAATTTTAGAATTTTTAAAATAAATATATCAATAGCTTTAACAATTAAAACCATCGAATCGAAACCCAAACCCTAGAATCACCTTATCGATGTCGATCAAAATAAAAACAAGCATGCAAAGAGATAGAATTTTATACTTTCATCAAAAAGTAATATGGTATGATGGTGATCTCCATGAGACTCCAAAGTGGAAGCCCTCCAATGGTGATCCACACGAAAGTTGGCCAAGGTCCTTCCTAACTGATGTGCTGCAACAACCTTTTTTTCACAAAAATACTACCGGCTTCGAACTTGAAGTATGATCACATCAAATCTCAGTTGCCTTCGATATTGCTACTAGAATCACACCAAGAAGATACTCTTCAGTAGTCTTACAACCTAAGATTTAATTTTAAGCTCCAACATATGAAAGAATCAAACCCTAGGGCTAACTAGCAACACTTGCTAATTCTCTCATCACCCTTCTTACAATTTTTCCCTCTTAATTTTTCCTTCTCTTTTTCTCAAATTTTTTTCAAAATTTTTACACCTTTTTACATACTAATTGGCTCTAATTTTCATTCAAAAAATAGCACCTAATCCATATGGGATGCCCTATATAAATAGGTGAAGAAGGGATGTGAGGAAGGACCAAGGGGTGCCAACTTTTGGCACTCCACCTTCTCACATGGTGAAATAAATCACCATAACTTATTTTGGAACAAGAGAGCCTTCACATAGAAGGACTCCTTCTCTTCTACACCTCATAAATTTTTCATAAAAAATTAGCATGAAATCATTAAGGTTCTGGATGAGAAAACAAACTGATAAGATAAGATAACAGTCTTCTTTAAGAAGGACTCTTCATATCTCAATGCTAATTAAGAGGGGGTGGCATTAATATTTTGGCATGAGACCTGGTGGGCATAGAGGACTCCATCCATACTTAAAATAGTTCTATGTTGAATAAGAACCAAATAAAAATAGACCCAATCTCATTGGGTCAAAGATAACTGGTCTAGTTTAGCTCAAACACTTTGAACTGAACCTATTTAAGAACTTGCGTTAATACAATGTGCTAGTATATCAAATTAATCCTTAAAATTTATATTAAATCTTAATTAAATTAGATCAATATTAAATTTTAAAGTATGTGACCCATTAGGTTCTAAATCTAGCCAGCAGTGGATACAGACTCTCGACGTAATCCTAATCCGATCAGATTAGGTCAGCTCAAGAGTCTCAATCAATTAGAATTTTTTCTAATTAATTTTTGAATTAAACTATTTTAATTTTAATAAATCTATAAGTCAAGATTGACATCTAGTAACGTGTCATAACTATCCAAAAGATTTAAAAATTTGATAAAAGTTTATCAAAATATCCTTCAGTGGCAAGTTACCATATAATTTAATCCTTCAGTCAAACAACATCTCAAATGAGCTATGGATATAAAACTATATCCAATCTAATTATTTATCTATATGTATCTCGATCAGAAGGTGATGATTCAGTTGATGATACATTAAAAATCTCTTTTTAATTATCATCCTATTTTAGCCAAAGACTTTCAGAATCATCGATCTATGAGATCACATAGGATGTTCGCTCCCCTTATTAGGAGTAACTGATCCCTTATTGATCATTCACAATCTTCATGCATACTTCACCACATTCAGAACACCCCATACAAGGATTAGAGAATCAAGTTAGGAAGTGAACCAAAATATGGATTCATGTACACAAGCTACCATGGCGATCTTAGATCAAAGGATCACTTACACAACTCCCACTAGAGAATCATCAGTTGACATGTAAATAAGACTCCATCAGATGTTCTCTCACAGATTTATTCAATGAACTCATTCTCTAATGAGCATCCACATCCTTGTATTAGTGTCACCACATAAGTGGTTGTAAGATCAACCACCCTCATCTCTGAGCATACATAGGACATGCCAGTCTTACCTATTTTATTGATCCTGACTCAATGAACCAATGACTAAGAATATTTTAGGTCATGGCTATTAAGATTTTAAGTCTCACTAGCATGATCTCATCACGACCTTAAAATCATTACCCAGACATATAGGGTTCATTATAATTTTAAGAATAATAAGATGCAGCATATAATGAATCAAAAATATCTATTTTATTAATAATATAATATCAATTATATGAGTCTGAAAGTTAAATTATAGAAAATATCCTATCACATCCCATATGCGATTAGCTTGTAGGGTATTATCTTTCAATCTCCCACTAGCACTAAAGCCAACCATCCCTATACTTGATGCCCATACAATCATGATGGCGATCAAATTGCTGCAATGATAAAGCCTTAATGAATGAATCCGCTATATTATTTTTGGTATCAACTCGCTCCACGATCACATCACGTCTTTCGATTATCTCTCGAATGAGGTGAAACCATCTTAGGATGTACTTGGATTTATGATGAGACATCGATTCTTTGGCTTGAGCAACTTTCCCAGTATTATCACAATAAAGGGGCACTGGTTGTTCAATTCTTGGAATCACATCCAATTCTGAGATGAATTTGTTCATCCAGACGGCTTTCTTAACAGCCTCACTAGCAGCAACATACTCAGCCTCAATGACTGAGTCAGCAACAGTTTGCTGTTTGGAACTCTTCCAACTTATTACCCCACCATACAGAGTGAACACATACTCAGATATAGATTTGCGATCATCCAGATCAGATTAAAAATTAGAATCAGTATAATCTTTCAGTTTTAAATCATATCCTTTATAAATGAGAAAAATATCTTTAGTCTTTCTCAAGTACTTGAGTATGTTTTTCACAGTTTTTCAATGATCCTTCTCGGGATCAGCCTGAAATCTACTTATAATATCTAAGGCATAAGCCACATCAGGTCTGGTACATAACATAGCATATAATATTGATCCTACAGTCGAAGCATAAGAAATAGAACTCATTCTATTTCTTTCTTCAGGTGTCTTAGGAGATATCTTTTTAGAGAGTTGTATGCCATGACCCATGACAAGTAACCTCTTTTACTTCCCTCCATGTTGGATCTCTTCAACACAAGATCTATGTACCTAAACTAGGATAAGCCGAATATCCTTTTTGATCTATCCCTATAGATCTTTATATCAAGTATATAGGACACTTCACCTAAGTCTTTCATGAAAAACTTTTGTGGTAGCCATGTCTTGACTGATTGCAACATCAGGATATCATTTTCAATGAGTAGTATGTCATCTACATACAAGATCAAAAAGATGATAGCACTCTCATTAGCCTTCTTGTACACATAAGATTCATCCATATTTTTGATAAAGTTAAATGATTTGACTGTCTTATCAAAATGGATGTTCCAGCTTCACGATGCTTGTTTTAATCCATAAATAGATCTATTCAGCTTGTATATCTGATTTACTCTCCTACTAGAGACGAATCTCTCTGACTGAGTCATATAGACTTCTTCCTCAAGATTTTCATTGAGGAAGGCAGTCTTGACATCTATCTGTCAGATTTTATAGTCATGATATGTAGCAATAGCAAGCATAATCTGAATAGACTTGAGCATGGTTATCGACGAAAAGATTTCTTCATAATTAACATCTTATTTTTGTCGGAAACCTTTTGCCACCAGCTTGGCCTTATAGGTCTTTACTTGGCCATCTGCTCCAATTTTTTTTTTGAAGACCCATTTGTAGCCTATTGGGGTCACACCCTCAGATGCATCAATCAAAGTCCAAACTTGATTGGTATACATGGAGTCTATTTTAGATTTCATGTTATTGAGCCATTTATCAGAGTCACTACTCATGATAGCTTTCGAATAGGTCATGGGATCATTATTTTCAATGATGTGGGATGTATTGTCATTCTTAATGATAAACCCATACCTGAGTGGTACATTACGTACTCTACTTGACCTTCGAAGAGGAGGTATGTGTAGTGGCTGTGCCTCAACAATAGGCACATCTGGTTGAGAATCATCTTGTGAATCCTAGATAGGTTGTAGGTTTTGAACTTCTTCAAGTTCAAAAGACCTCCCATTACCCCTTTCTTGGATAAACTCTTTCTTCAAGAAAATGGTATGCCTCCCAACAAACATCTTTTGTTGAGTAGGATGATAGAAGTAGTATCCTATACTCTCCTTGGGATATCCACAAACCTGTATCTTTCTGATCTAGCACTCAACTTATGTCCATCAATATTTTTCACATAAACTGGGTAACCCCAAATCTTAAGATGTTTAAGACTGGATCTCTTTCCTTTCCATATCTCATATAGAGTGCTAGAGACAGATTTAGATGGCACTTTGTTCAAAACATACGCTACAGCCTCGAGAGCATATCCCCAAAAGGAGATCGAAAGATCTGTGAAACACATCATGAACCGCACCATATCTAATAAGGTATGATTCTTTCTTTCCATAATTTCATTCAATTATGGAGTGTAAGGAGGTATCCACTGAGAGAGTATACCATTTTATTTTAAATGATCGAGAAACTCACTAGTTAAGTATTCTCCTCCTCGATCAGATCGAAGAGCTTTAATACTTTTATCAGTTTGTTTCTCAACCATTCTTTGATACCCTTTAAATTTGTCAAAAGCTTCGAATTTATATTTTATTAAATACACATATCCAAACCTAGACATATCATCAGTAAATGTGATGAAGTAAGAGTATCCACCTCTGGCTTGAGTCGATATTGGACCACAAACATCAGTATGTACAAAGTTCAAAATATCACTTGCCCTTTCTCTATGTCCAGTAAATGGAGTTTTGATCATTTTTACCATGAGACAAGATTTATAAGTTCCATATAATTCAAAATTATAAGGATTAAAGAATTTATCTTAGTATAACTTGTTAATTCTTGACTCATTTATATGACCAAGTCGGCAGTGCCAGAGGTATGTAACATTCACATCCTCTCTTTTTCTTTTCTTCATATTATCAACATGAAGTACATTATCATTAAGTGAAAGAAATAGAAGACCATTATCAATATAAGCATTTCTATAAAATTTGTTAAAAAAATATATAGAACAATCAATATTCTTTGCTTTTTTTTAAAGCCCTGTTCTAATAACAAGAATATGGAAATAATATTTCTAACGATATTAGAAATATAATAATAGATCTTCAGTTCCAAAACTTTGTCCAAAGTCAACTTCAAAATCTTGGTTCCTATGGCTTCGATCTGAATGGACTCTCCACTAGCACTGAACAGTTCGAAGTCACCTTTATTTAAACTCTTTCTTTTCTGCAGACCCTACAACGATTTGCAAAGATGTGAGCCACAGGCGGTATCGAATACCCAAGAATCTGAAATTGAAGTACTTGATGATAAGTTAGTTTGTATCATATACAAACCTTTAGTAATATTTGCTTATTTCACAGTTACAAGATATTCCTTGCAATTCCTCTTCCAGTGCCCCTCCTTGCCACAGTGATAGAAAGTACCTTTGGCGAAGACCTTCTTCACCTTCTTCTTGGAGATGCCAGCCTTAGGATTCAAGTTTTTCTTGGAATCCTTCTTGCCTTTCTTCTTGTTGATCTTATTGACAAGAAGAACTGGAGCTTTTTTATCTTTGAAATGGCTCTCTGCTGTTTTCATCATATTCAGCAGCTCAGACAGGCTGATGTTCAGTTTGTTCATATGGTAGTTTATGACAAACTGAGAGGAGTCAGAGAGAGACTGCAGGATCAAATCTTGGCTAAGTTCACCATCCATGAAAAAATCCAATTATCCCAAATGAGTGATCAAATCAATCATCTTTAAGATATGTGTTTGCACAGAAGTGCCTTCAGTCATATAGGCACGGAAGAACTGCTTAAATATCTCATATCTAATAGTTCGATTTTATTCTCTATATAACTCCTTAAGATTAAGGAGTATAGAGAAAACATCCATGTCCTCATGCTACCTCTGAAGCTCATGCTCATCGAGGCAAGCATGATGCATTTATTAGACACACTGTCATCCTTCCACATCTTATATATGGCCCTTTCCTCCTCGAAAGCATCTTCTCCGATCGTATCGGGTGTAGGTGTATCCAGTATGTAGGAGATTTTCTCCTGAGTGAGAATAATTCTCAGATTTTTTAACCAATCCACGTAGTTCAATCCGATCAATTTATTAGCATCTAATATGCCTCTAAGTGATAGTGAGGGTGCCATATGTGCAGTTAATCTACAATAACAAGAACACAATATAAGCGGATAACTCATGATGAGATTCATAACTAGATTAGGATTTTTGTCTAATTGTATTTTTCACTATTTTAATGAATTTTATAGCCCTCAAGTATGAAAAAACAAGAAAGATCCTTATATTTCTTAGTGAGGTTGAGATCTCTATTCCTCACAAACATCTTGTAGATAGCACAACAAGCATTCATGAGTTCAAGAGTAGGTAACTCTTTATCAATTATACTTCATACAACTCTCAATATTTTTCTTTCTTGCCTCTAGATCACTAATAGTTTTGTAGAGAGTACAACAAACTATAGTGTTCTAGTTAAGTTAACCCTTCAATCCCATATAGTCATACTTAAACAATGCTGACCTTGTGGATAGCACAACAAAGCAATACTATTCAAATATGCCATAAGCATCAATATACACTTAGTCAACATCATATCAATTTTTATAGTAAGTCTTATAGATAGCACAACAAGCTCACTAAGATCTTGACATACTCTATTGACCAAGCTTGAAGGAAGGCCCTTATAGTGTCTACATCATTAATCAATCTAAGTCCAAAATTCAATAAGACCAAATTGGCCAGGTCAGTAGGTGTGAGGCTCCTTGTAGCTTTTCTTAGACACCAACAAAGTTGGCCAGACCAGCATACAGACCTAATTAGAAAATTATCTTTAACACTTATCTAGACACCAATTGATTAAATGAATTCGATATTTGATTTGTAAGTGAATCTCGATATTACAACTTAATATAATTTTATAGAAGGTCTTTGAACTGGTCTTGGCACATCCTAGTTACAACTACATAAAATATACTATACATATTATACAATTCGGCATGCTTTTATAAGTTGTAATAACAGTCATATTGATATGCCAAAAAATCATATAAGGGTGCATAAAATGACTTAACATATGTCAAGCTTAGCCAAATCAGAAAGCAAACCCTAATCAAATTAGGCATGCTTAACACCCTTAACCAAAAATCGATTTAAGCATCATGAAACCATGAAACTATAAATTTCATATTATCATAAATTCAAAAATTTAATAATTAAAATTTAAATTCATGGTTCATATAAAGTCAAAAATGATTTTTGATTTTTAAGATTGATGCTAGAAATCGATACAATATTTTTGGCAATATATGAACTAGAATAATTCTATACTACAACTTTGTACTTGTTTGATCGAATCTAACAAGGATGGCTCTGATACCACTGTTGAATTTCAGTTATGTAGTAAAAATTAAATTTTTAAAATTTTAAAACAAACATATCAATAGCTTTAACAATTAAAACCATCGAACCGAAATCCAAACCTTAGAATCACCTTGTCGATATCGATCAAAATAAAAATAAGCATGCAAAGAGATAGAATTTTTTATTTTTATCAAAAAGTAATATTGTATGATGGTGATCTCTATGAGACTCCAAAGTAAAAGCTCTCTAATGGTGATCCACATGAAAGTTGGCCAAGGTCCTTCCTAACCGGTGTGCTGCCACAGCCTTTTCTTCACAAGAATACTGTCGGCTTCGAACTTTAAGTACGATCACACCAAAGTCCAGTGGCCTTTGATATTATCACTAAAATTACACTAAGAAGATACTCTTCAGTAATCTCACAATCTAGGATTTGATTTTGGACTCCAACATATGAAAAAATCAAACCCTAGGACTAATTAGCAACAGTTGCTAATTCTCTCACCACCCTTTTTACAACTTTTTTCCCTTAATTTTTCCTTCTCTTTTTCTTAGATTTTTTCCAAAATTTTTTTTCTCTTTTACATGCCAATTGGCTCTAATTTTTATCCAAAAAATATCACCTGATCCATATGGGATGCCCCACATAAATAGGTGAAGAAGGGATGTGAGGAAGGACCAAGGGGTGCCAACTTTTGGTGCTCCATGTTCTCACATGGTGAAATAAATCACCATAATTTATTTTGATACAGAAGAGCCTTCACATAGAAGGACTCCTCTTCTTCTATGCTTCATAAATTTTTCATAAAAAAATTGTTGAAAAATATGTCCCAAAAAGCCAATCGTCAAGCTGTTGACGGTTGAGCAACCAAGTATTGTAATTGATTTGTTAATAAATAAAATATATTTGATATTTTCATCATAAGCTTTCATCTTCTAATGAACTCTGTTATTATGATGAAGTCCTTAGGACTATCTAGATTCGATAAAGAGAGGATTTATCGATTAGTCCTTAAAACAGTTCACGACCAAATGATAGGCTGTTAATAAGGATGACAGCTTCTATCGAGCATAGATCGCTGTAGGCCATATGGGTTGGTTGTCCTCTTAATAAAAGAGTGTGGAGACACTGGTATGGCATACAGGTGAGATGTAATGGTACATCATCATTGAACATGACCAACTCCAGAGTATTCTGCTGTCGAGAATGTCTCTGATGGGATATAGGTATAAGTATCCCTTAGACCTAAGATCGCCTCAGTGACTTGCAAGCAACTCACTGTGCTTTGATACTGGACTAACTGAATTTCTAATTCAGAGATGGAAGGCTTCTGGGCACAGTCAAGTACTTGCGAAGTCAGAGTGTGATCGAGATGGGATTGACCACTCTAAGAGTTGGAGAAGAATGAGTCACTGTATTTTAATTTAGCAAAACCTTGGCCAGGGTAATCCATCAGATGGATTTGATATTTTGAAATACAATGTGGACAATCTGATCAGAGTTGACAGTTGAACTCTGGGGTGTCCTATGATCATTTTAGTCAAGGGGATGAATTATATGAAAATTATATCCGTATGGGTTCTAAGGATGCTGTTCTACACATTCGACCTATCCGATCGTTGGGTACCATTGCAGATGGTCACTTCGATTGGTATAAAAATTTATTCCTGTACTATCGGCTTAGGTTCGAACCTATGAGATTACACACATTAGAGTTCATGATCCGATCGGATGGTTGATCAACGATTAAGAATCGTTCTAGGATTAAATAATCAATATGATTGACATTTAACCCAGTGCAAGTGTTGCAGGAGGATCGATTAGCAATTCGATTGCTAATTGGCTTAATTTGATTAAACCAATGGGCTGAGATTAAGTCTAATTAAATATAATTTAATTAAATTTAGTTTGGGCTTGATTCGATCAAGTCCAATTGATTTATTGGATAAGCCAAGTGCAAGAAAAAACTAGTCCTAGTTCAACTAAGACTTGGGTCAATCTAATTTCTAATTTAATTAGAAAATTAAATTAGATTTAAATCTAATTTAATCTAATTAAATTAGATTCTTAATTGGGTTAAGACCTATTTTAATTGGGTTGATCTAATTTCGGTTTGAGAAACTAAATTAAAACAAGTCATAAGATAGAATCCTAGTAAGACTAGGATTCCACCTTGCGCCACATAAGCCTTCCCCACGCCCTCTCTCTCATTCAATGCCAATCTCCTCTTATTTTGTGTGACAAAAGCACTCTCCCAGGTCTCTCCCATGTTCACAAAAGGTTTTCTCTCTTCTTTCTTACATGAAAGGTGGTTTGGATCAAATCAAAGAAAAATAAGTTTGGATTTCGAATTCTATGAGATAGAGTTTTAGAAATCCAAAACTCTTTCAATTTTGCACCAAATTTATCCAAATTTTTTTTGGAATTTTTATGGATTTTAGGGTACATATTGTGCACCCTTTTTTGGTGATCCATGTATAAAAATAAGGAGGAGGTGCTCAAGAGTTGGGTGCCCCTTATCTTGCCATGTTTGGATAAGCCTTGACTAGGTATTTGACCTAGACAAGGACTCTATCATATCTCTCAGTATAAAATGATTTTTTTCATAAAATTTTTGAAGAAGATAGATATTTGAAGACCTTTGAGCCATCAAAAAATCAAAGAGAAAGACCTTTTGGTCGTAGAGATATAATAGACACAAGATAGGGTGTCTAGAGAGAGAAACAAGAAGAAGAAGAGGGTCTTCTTCTAAGGTTGTTTGTTTTCATATCTTTTCTCCCTCCATCTTGAGTTTCCTGAGAATGTCTCAGATTTGAAACTCCTCCTCCTACTTTTTATCTTTGGAAGAGTCTAAATCAAGAAGAAGGAGGCACCTGATCAACCATCAAAGAAGGATCAGTGCAGTACTAGCATACTGTGTTGATTTTCTGAAGCAGGACTTCTGATCGACATTCGTGGGCTTGTGTGGATGACTCCTAGAGGCCGGATGCATATACGGCTTGCAACATCATCCTCAAGCCCGGATCAGTGAGGTTACAACATCTAACTTGCAAGGTAATAGATCTGATCTATTGTTTAATACATACATTAGATGTAGTATAGAAACATGTTGATATGATCAACATGTAGTTCATGCTGTATATATATATTTTAATTTTTGATTTAATGTTATATAATAATCATATAATAGGATCTTAGATCTAGAGATTCTCTAGTTTTAAAAAATAAATTTTGATTTATTTTAGTCTTCCGCTGTATGATCTTGAAAAAGTTTCAAGATCTGACCCTGAAACCCTAGATCTGGTTCCTATAATTGGTATCAGAGCCTAGGTTCTTTATTACATGATTATTTATACATACTTAGATTATTTTTTAGATTAGATTTAATTTATAATCTAATTATTAAATCTAAAATTTAAATTTTAGATCAATCACGAACTGCAAGGTTGTCCTGCTGTAAGGTTTACCCCTTACAATGCAAAGGTTGTCCTAGTTTGTGTAGATCTATCTTTAATCATAAATTTGTTAGATATGATCTAGATTAAATTTATAATTTATTAGATTTAAAAGATGTTTAAATCTGAAATAAAATCTCTTTGTTAATAATTTTTGTGCAAAGAAATTGTTTAAAGTTAAAATTGTTTCAATTACATGAACCTATTTAGATTAGATCTAAAGTTGTTTCATGTTTATTTCACTTGTATCTTGATTATGAATCAAACATACAATATGGTTGGTAGAATCATATTGTAAAATTATTTTACAAATATAAAAATTATTTTTTGAAAAGCCGAACCCAACCCTCAGCCCAAAACTTAATTTAGAATTAAGAAGTTATTTGATTAGGTTCTAGGATTGTGAATTGAAGAGCCTAAGACACAAACCATAACACATTGGGTTAATGGGTTAGTGGAAATTAGGTCCATTAATTGGGTTAGACCTATGGTTAGATTAAAGATGGACTTAATTAGAGAATTGACTAAATCTAATCAATTGTTGTCTTAGATTAGGTCAAGAATTTTTTAGATCAATTACAATAGTTGTAGTTGGTCAAGTCCATATCTTTAACGAGAACCAAATGGACTTGATTCTTGACTAAGCGGTCTAGCACGAACTGTTAGGTTGATCTAATCGAAACTAATTAAACCAGTTGGTGTCTAAGGTAAATCAGATCGGTGGTTTTTAATTGGGAGCCCTATTACCTGGCCATTTCTGATGGTGTCTAAGGCAAGCTTTGGCAGACCCTCTCACTGATTGAACTTACCTGGCCTCTTGATAAAATTATATTTTGATCAGATCACTTGACTATTCGAGCTGACCCATATCAGCTAGGTAAATCAGTGTGACTGATCAGGTGCTCCTAGACCAGCCCTTTTAATGGTCTCCCTTAAGCTGACTTGGTGAAGCCAGTGGGAGGATCATGATAAGCTGGTTCATCTGACCTCATCCTGTAAATTATTTAAATCTTCTAAAATTATTAGGTCCTTAAAATGATAAAGTTATGGAGATAACTGAGTCATAGCCTCCCATTAAGGTGTTTGATAATGAGTCCATTAACTCAATAATCATTACAGACCCAAAGGCATGGTGCTTGTTGACTAATGAAATTATCACTCATCATATGATGACTTGGAAGTGTCTCTCTAATGGTGGTTAGGTGAGCCAACCAAAGTTGGGCTTAATCATTCATTGGTTAGATACACCAAGTATGATCATGTTAATGGTTGGACCTAACTGGATCTTTACAGTGGAGGCCAAAGCCTACTGATTAGGTTTTTGGGGCAAAATTAAAATTACTAGAAATTGTTTAGAGAAACAATTGGTTATGAACCTACCCTTAGATATACATGGGTTGGCCAACCAAAGTTGGGCTTGTGTGCAGTCTAAATGGATTCTAGTACCCACTAAGGAATTAGAATAATTCCTCAAATTGGAGGTAGAGGCTACCAATTCGAATAAAATAGTGAGAGAAACCTTTTGATTAAAGTCCAAATCTTTAGGTTTAATGAATCAATTACTAATTAGGTTATGGTTCTCCTTTGTGCAAATATGGCCACTTCCGTATCACTTTGATTATTGTTGGACAATGATAAGTTGGTGGGATCCAACTTTGGTAGCTGGTACCGAAAGTTGAAGATAGTCATGGAGCATGAACGGATCCTATATGTGATAATGGATCCTGCACCTGAGGAGCCAGCTGTCAATGCATGTGGAACAGTCAGAGACACTTACCAAAAGTGGCTCAATGACCGAACCACGGTGCGCTGTATCATGCTGGCTGCCATGAGCGACGAGTTCAGTTGCAGATTCGAGACGGCTCAGCCAAAGGACATGCTTCAAGTGTTGGAGGATGCTTTTGGCACATCCGATGATGTAGAGAGGCACAAGACTAGTTGTGCCATCTTCAACGCCAAAATATGGGATGGTGCCTCTGTCGCTGATCATGTGTTGTACATGATCGAGCTGATGGAACGATTGAGCAAGCTCGGCTTTCCCTTGCATGAGCAGCTTAGGAAAGATGCAATACTGAACTTGCTGCCCAAGTCTTATCTCCCATTCCTCACTCATTATAGAATGACAAAGCCTGAAGTAAACTACCATGGGTTACTGGGGTTGCTTCAAAACTTTGAGAAGGATCACCAACTCCTCAAGGAGTCGGTGAACTCAGTGGGAGGTTCATCTTCTGGTTCTCGACCCTTTGAGAAAGGGAAGAAGAACAAGAAGAAGAAAGTGAAGAAGGTGCAAGTTTAGGCTGGGACATCAGTGCAGAGTCAGACCAAAAAGATCAAGCCTGATAAGAGTCTATTCTACTGGCAAGCACCCTAGATTAGATAGTGTGTCAGATATCTACTTATGGCATTGGAGGCTAGGTCATATAAACAAGAACAGAATAAACAGGTTGACTCAAAAGGAAATCCTCGAAGTCAGTGATTGTGAATCACTTCCAACCTGTGAGTCCTATCTTCTTGGTAAAATGACTAAGTCACCTTTTACTGAAAAAGGTGAGAGAGCTACTGAGCTCTTGGGCCTAGTACATATTGATGTATGCGGGCCCATGAGCACCAGTGCTAGAGGTGGATATTTCTACTTCATAACTTTCACGGATGACCTATCCCGATATGGATATGTCTATCTGATGAAACATAAGTCAGATTCATTTGAAATGTTCAAACGATTTCGAAGTGAAGTAGAAAAATAAACTGGGAAGTGTATTAAAACTCTTCGATCTGATCGAGGAGGAGAATACCTTTCTAGTGAGTTTTTCACATATCTAGGAGAGAATGGGATTCTCTCCCAATAGACTCCTCCAGGAACACCACAGCATAATGGTGTGTCTGAAAGGAGGAATCGGACTCTGTTAGACATGGTCCGATCCATGATAGGTTTTGCTAGCTTGCCGATATCTTTCTGCGGATATGCACTCGAATTGGCCTGTTATCTATTAAATAGGGTTCCAAGTAAGTCTGTAATTAAGACTTCATATGAGATATGGACAGGACGTAAACCAGCACTTTCACGCCTTAGGGTCTGGGGGTGCCCGGCCTATGTCAAATGATTAGTCACAGACAAACTTGGACCTAGGTCTGACAAATACTCATTCATAGGGTACCCCAAAGAGATAAAAGGATATTTTTTCTACCATGCTGATGAACAAAAGGTGTTCGTCAGCCTTAAGGCAATCTTTTTAGAAAAGGAGTTCCTTGGTCAAGGAACCGTTGCCTCTAATATTGAACTTGATGAAGTTCAACAGGTAGAAGGACCGACACAAATAGCTGAATCTGAGTCAGATATGATTAGATCAGATCCGGAGCTCAATGTACCTGCACCATTAAGGCGATCCGATAGAGTACCGCATCAGTCGGACAGATACTATGATTTTTTGGTCTGGGACGGTGATCCCATTGAACTTGATGAGAATAATGAGGATCCGATCACCTATATGGATGCAATGCAGAGACCTGATTCTGAGAAATGGCTTGAAGCCATGAAATCCGAAATGGAGTCCATGAAGGTCAACGATGTATGGACATTGGTTGACCCACTTGAAGGGGTTAAACCCATTGGGTGTAAATGGGTCTTCAAAAGGAAGAGGGGCGCAGACGAAAAGGTGGAGACCTACAAAGCCCATCTGGTCGCCAAGGGATATCGTCAACGTTATGGTATTGACTATGACGAGATATTTTTCCCTGTGGCAATGCTCAAATCCATTCGGATAATGCTTACAATAGCTGCCCATCTAGATTATGAGATCTGGCAGATGGATGTAAAGACAGCTTTCTTGAATGGAGAGCTGACTGAAGAGGTGTATATGATACAACCTGAGGGGTTTACATCCACAGATGAGTCTAAGGTGTGCAAGCTTCAGAGATCCATTTATGGATTGAAGCAAGCTTCTCGGAGTTAGAACATGTATTTTGATAAGGTGATCAAAACGTATGGCTTCATTAAGAATGGAGAAGAGCCCTGCATCTATAAATGGGCAAATGATCCAGTTGTGGTATTCCTTGTCTTGTACGTGGATGACACTCTCTTAATCGAGAATGACATCCCCACATTATAGAGAATAAAAGTTTGGTTGTCATCACAGTTCTCCATGAAGGACTTGGGTGAAGCATCCTACATCCTAGGGATGAAGATCTATAGGGATAGATCTAAAAGAATGCTTGGGTTATCCCAGTCCATGTATATAAACACTGTGCTGAAGAAGTTCAGCATGGAGAATTCCAAGAAGGGCTATCTACCGATAGGCCATGGAATTTCTCTCTTTAAGAAGGATTATCTAACAACTCCTGAAGAGAGAGCGTATGAGTAGAGTCCCATATACTTCAGCCATGGGATCTATCATGTACGCCATGACATGTACAAGACCAGATGTGGCATACTCACTAGGAGTAGTGAGTAGATACCAATCTGATCCTGGAGAAAATCACTGGAAAGTGGTTAAAGCCATCCTTAGGTATTTGAGAAATACTAAGGACCAATGGTTGGTTTATGGCAAGTCAGATCTGAAACTTGTGGGGTTCACAGACTCTAGCTTTCAATCTGACCATGATGACAGTTGGAGCGTGTTGGGTTATATCTTTACTCTGAATGGTGGAGCCATCTGCTGGAAGAGTTTCAAGCAGCATACTGTGGTGGACTCTGTTTGTGAAGCGGAGTACATCGCAGCATCGGATGCCACAAAGGAAGCTGTGTAGCTGAGAAAATTCATCAACGAGCTCGAAGTAGCACCCTCCCTTGATGGTCCAGTCCTGCTCTACTGCGACAGCACTGGTGCCATAGCTCAGGCGAAGGAACCCAAAGCACATCAGCGGATGAAGCACATCTTGCATCGCTTCCACCTGGTCTGGGAGATCGTGGATCGAGGTGACGTCGACCTTCAGAATATCGACGGAAAGGAGAACCTGGCCGACCCCTTCACCATAGCCCTGGCGATAAAGGAGTTCGACAACCACAAGTCGAAGATGGGTATTAGATACTGTGCCGAGTGGCTTTAGGACAAGTGGGAGTTGTTAGAAAATGTGTCCCAAAAAGCCAATCGTCAAGCTGTTGACGGTTGAGCAACCAAGTATTGTAATTGATTTGTTAATAAATAAAATATATTTGGTATTTTCATCATAAGCTTTCATCTTCTAATGAACTCCGTTGTTATGATGAAGTCCTTAGGACTATTTAGATTCAATAAAGAGAGGATTTATCGATTAGTCCTTAAAACAGTTCACGATCAAATGATAGGCTGTTAATAAGGACGACAGCTTCTATCGAGCATAGGTCGCTATAGGCCATATGGGTTGGTTGTCCTCTTAACCAAAGAGTGTGGAGACACTGGTATGGCATACAGGTGAGATATACTGGTACATCATCATTGAACGTGACCAACTCCAGAGTATTCTGCTGTCGAGAATGTCTCTGATGGGATATAGGTATAAGTATCCCTTAGACCTGAGATCGCCTCAGTGATTTGCAAGCAACTCACTGTGCTTTGGTACTGGACTAACTGAATTTCTAATTCAAGGATGGAAGGCTTCTGGGTACAGTCAAGTACTTGCGAAGTCAGAGTGTGATCGAGATGGGATTGACCACTCCAAGAGTTAGAGAAGAATGAGTCGCTGTATTTTAATTTAGCAAAACCTTGGCCAGGATAATCCATCAGATAGATTTGATATTTTGAAATACAATGTGGACAACCTGATCAGAGTTGACAGTTGAACTCTGAGGTATCCTATGATCATTTTGGTCAAGGGGATAAATTATATGAAAACTATATCCGCATGGGTTCTAAGGATGTTGTTCAACACATTCGACCTATCCAATCGTCGGGTACTATTGCTAGATGGTCACTTCGATTGGTATAAAAATTTATTTCTGTGCTACCGGCTTAGGTTCGGACCTATGCGGTCACACACATTAGAGTTCATGATCCGATCGGATGGTTGATCAATGATTAAGAATCGTTCTAGGGTTAAATGATCAATATGATTGACATTTAACCCAGTGCAAGTGTTGCAGGAGGATCGATTAGCAATTTAATTTTTAATTGGCTTAATTTGATTAAGCCAATGGGCTGAGATTAAGTCTAATTAAATATAATTTAATTAGATTTGGTTTGGCCTTGATTGGATCAAGTCCAATTAGTTTATTGGATAAGCCAAGTGCAAAGAAAAACTAGTCCTAGTTCAACTAGGACTTGGGTCAATCTAATTTCTAATTTAATTAGAAAATTAAATCAGATTTAAATCTAATTTAATCTGATTAAATTAAGTTCTTAATTGGGTTAATATCTATTTTAATTAGATTGATCTAATTTTGGTTTGATTTGGTTTGAGAAACCAAATTAAAACAAGTCATAAGATAGAATCCTAGTAAGACTAGGATTCCACCTTGCGCCACATAAGCCTTCCCCACACCCTCTCTCTCATTCAACACCAATCTCCTCTTATTTTGTACAACAAAAGCCCTCTCCCAGATCTCTCCCATGTTTACAAAAGATTTCCTCTTTTCTTTCTTACATGGAAGGTGATTTGGATCAAATCAAAGAGGAATAAGTTTGGATTTCGAATTCTATGAGATAGAGTTTTAGAAATCCAAAACTCTTTCAATTTTGCACCAAATTTATCCATATTTTTTTTTGAAATTTTCATGACTTTTAGGGTACATATTGTGTACCCTTTGCTGGTGATCCATGTATGAAAATAAGGAGGAGGTGCTCAAGAGTTGGGCGCCCCTTTTCTTGTCATGTTTGGATAAGCCTTGACTAGGTATTTGACCTTGACAAGGACTCTATCATATCTCTCTGTATAAAATGAGTTTCTTTATAAAATTTCTGAAGAAGATAGAGATATGAGAGACCTTTGGGCCATCCAAAAATAGAAGAGAAAGACCTTTGGTTCATGGAGATATAATAGACACAAGATAGGGTGTCTAGAGAGAGAAACGCGAAGAAGAAGAGGGTCTTCTTCTAGGGTTGTTTGTTTTCATATCTTTCCTCCCTCCATCTTGAGTTTTCTGAGAGTGTCTCAGATCTGAAACTTCTCCTCCTACTTTTCATCTTTGGAAGAGTCCAAATCAAGAAGAAGGAGGCACCTGATCAACCATCAAAGAAGGATCAGCACAGTACTAGCATACTGTGCTGATTTCCTGAAGCAGGACTTCTGATCGAGATTCGTGGGCTCGTGTGGATGACTCCTAGAGATCGGATGCATGTGCGGCTTGCAACATGATCCTCAAGCTCGGATCAGCGAGGTTAGAACATCTAACTTGCAAGGTAATAGATCTGATCTATTGTTTAATACATACATTAGATGTAGTATAGAAACATGTTGATATGATCAACATGTAGTTCATGCTGTATATATATATTTTAATTTCTGATTTAATGCTATGTAATAATCATGTAATAGGATCTTAGATCTAGAGAGTCTCTGGATTTAGAAAATAAATTTTGATTTATTTTAGTCTTCCACTGTATGATCTTGAAAAAGTTTCAAGATCTAACCCTGAAATCCTAGATCTAGTTCCTACAAAATTAGCATGAAATCATTAAGGTTCTGGATGAGAAAACGAAGAGATAAGATAAGATAAGAGTCTTCTTTAAGAAGGACTCTTCATATCTCAATGCTAATTAAGAGAGGGTGGCATTCATATTTTGGCATAAGACCTGGTGAGCATAGAGGACTCCTTCCATACTTAAAATAATTTCAAGTTGGTTAAGAACCAAATAAAAATAGACCTAATCCCATTGGGACAACTGGTCTAGTTTAGGTTAAACACTTTAAACTGAACGTATTTAGAAATTTGAGTTAATACAATATGCTAGCATATCAAAATAACTCTTAAAATTTATATTAAATCCTAATTAAATTAAATTAAGATTAAATTCTAAAGTATGTGATCCATTGGATTCTAAATCTAGCCAGCAGTAGACATAGACTCTCGACATAATCCTAATCCGATCAGATTAGGTTAGCTCAAGAGTCCCAATCAACTAAGACTCTTCCTAATTAATTTTTGAATTAAACTCTTTTAATTCTAATGAGTCCATAAGTTAAGATTAATATCTAGCAATGTATCATGATGATCCAAAAGATTTAAAATTTTGATAAAAAATTATCAAAATATCTTTTAGTGGTAAGTTATCGTATAATTCAATCTTTCAGTCAAACAACATCTCAGATGAGCTGTGGGAATGAAAATATGTCAAACTCAATTGCTTATGTATATGTATCTCGATCAAAAAGTGATGATTCAGTTGATGATACATTAAAAATTTCTTCTAATTATCATCCTGCTTTGTCCAAATACTTTCAGAATCATCGACCTATAAGATCACATAGGATGTTCGTTTCCTTTATTAGGAGTGATTGATCCCTTATTGATCACTCACAACCTCCATGCACACTTCACACATCTAGAATACCCCGTACAAGGATCAAAGAATCAAGTTAGAAAGTGAACCAAAATATAGATTCATATACACAAGATATCATGGCGATCTCAGGTCAAAGGATCACTTACACAACTTTCACTAGAGAATCATGAGCTAACATATAAATAAGATCCCATCAGATATTCTCTTATAGGTCTATTCAGTGAACTCATTCTCTAATGAGTACCCACATCCTTGTATTAGTATCACCACATAAGTGGTTGTGAGATCAACCACCCTCATCTCTGAGCATACATAGGACATGCCAGTCTTACCAATTTTATTGATCTCTAACTTGATAAACCAATGACTGAAAATATTTTAGGTCATGGCTATCACAGTTTTAAGTCTCACTAGCATGATCTCATCATGACCCAAAAATCATTGTCTAGACCTATGGGGTTCATTATAATCTTAAGAACAATAAGATGCAGCATATAATGAATCAAAAATATCTATTTTATTAATAATATTAATGTTAATTATATGAGTCTGAAAGTCAAATTACAGAAAATATCCTATCGCATCCCGTATGCAATTGGCTTGTAGGGCATTATTCTTTCACTTTGGACACATGTTTTTAGAGAAATGTATGCCTTGACTTATGGGCAAGTAACTTCTTTTACTTTCTTTCATATTGAATCTCTTCAACACTAAGTCAATGTACCTAGATTGGAATAAGTCTAGCATCCTTTTAGATCTATCTCTATAGATCTTTATGCCCAAGATGTAGGATGCTTCATCCAAATCTTTTATAAAAAAATTATTAGATAGCCAAGTTTTAACTGACTGAAGTATTGGGATATCATTCCCAATCAATAGTATGTTATCGACATACAATACTAAGAAGACTAAGGCACTCCCACTAGCCTTCTTATATACACATAGTTCATCCATATTTTTTATGAAGCCAACCTCTTTGATTGTCATATTAAATCGGATGTTCCAACTCCTCGATGCCTGTTTTAATCCATAAATGGATCTTTTAAGCTTGCATACCTGATTTAGCCTCTCACTGAAAATAAGACCTTCTAACTGAGTCATATAGATCTTTTCCTCAAGGTTACCATTAAGAAAGGCAATCTTGACATCCACTGTCAAATTTTATAATCATAGTATGCAACTATAGCAAGTAAAATCTGTATAGACTTCAACATGGTCACTGACGAGAAGGTTTCATCATAATCAATCCCTTGCTTTTATCTGAAACCTTTTGTCACTAACCTAGCTTTGTAGGTTTTAATTTGGCCATCTACTTCAATTTTTTTTTTAAAGACCCACTTGCACTCTATTGGGGTTACACCCTTAGGTGCATCAACTAGTGTCCACTCTTGATTGAAATACATTAAGTCTATTTTAGATTTTATAGCATCTAGCCACTTGTCAGGGTCCTTACTTATGACAACTTTCGAATAAGTCAATAGATCATCATCTTGAATGATATTAGTCTCATTATCATTCCTGTTGCTTCTTGATTTGATTTTGATGATTACAAAGCATTTGAGAGGATTACTAATGATCTTGGCTTGAAAAAAGACTTATTGAATTTCAGGGGCAAAATCATAATTTCATCAATACCTGATTCAGAACCCTCAAGAGCAAGAACAAAAGACGTGCAGTCTACTGAAAATTTTTTTAACATTTTTGAAAGTATATTTTGCAAAAAAATCAGATTTTTATTTTTGAGTCGACCCCATGAGTCGACTCATGGCACAAAGGGCTGAATGGCATGCAAGATTTTTTGGCTGGCACAGTCTGTGAGTCGACCCCATGGGTCGACCCCTAGGCATGAGTCGACCTCTACTGCTTTTAGGCCAAAATTACAGAACCTTTATTTTCTGCTATTTTTCACAGAGGTCGACCCCATGAGTCGACCCATGAGCATGAGTCGACCCTATGAGTCGACCCCTGTGATGGAAAAGTTCTGTAATGGCTAGTTTTTCATCCATTTTATTTGCATTTAATGCTCATTTAATGTGGTCTAATGGCTCTATTTCAGTCCAGATTACTCTCCATCATTCCTTAAAGTTATAAAAGGGACTTAAAGGAGGAAATCAACAAGAAGAAAGAGATTTGAAAAGAGGTTCTTCAAGCATTCAATTCAGCCCTAAAGAAAGAGCCTTCTTGAAGTTAAAGAAGCTTTTAATTCAAGTTCACCAACTCCTCAAGAGTTCATTGAAGTCTCCAACCACCTTGAAGAAATCAAAAAGAGCTTTCTTCTATTTGAGTAAAGTGTATTTAAAGCTTCATTCGCTCATTAAAGGAGCTTCATCTGTATTTCTGTGCAAATTAACTGTTTACTCTTTTTGAGTTGTTGTTTTTATTTTGGAAGGGTTCCAAAATGAGGAAAGGTTGATCCGAACCTTGAATCAGATTGTATTGGGTTGGCTTGTACCCGGAAAATAAGTGTTCTAGCTTGGGATAGCTAGAGTCAGAGGTTCCGACGAGTGTATTCAAGTTGAATACAGTTTAGTGGATTGGAATTCCCAAGTAGGAGCTTGGAGAGTGGATGTAGGTGCATGGTTGGCACCGAACCACTATAAATCCTCTTGTTTGTGTTGTGCTTAAGTGCTCTCCTTTAGAACACTTTTATTCTCTTGCATTCTTGCATTCAACCATTATCCTTGAATCAATTACACTCTCCTTACTTATCTTGCTATTGTTAAATAATCTTCATAAGTTGAAAGTTAAGTTTAAAATTTTTAGAAACCCAATTCACCCCCCCTCTTGGGTTGCATAGCTAGACAACTTGTGGTATCAGAGCCCGGTGCTCTAGCCCTACTTTGATTTAACCATCAAAGAGCCAAAGATCTATGGCAACTCAAGTTGGCACTTCTCTAGCCGAGGGGCAGTCCACTAACCGACCTCTACTTTTCAATGGGTCAAACTATACCTATTGGAAAGCTCGGATGAAAATCTTCATTCAAGCACTCGACTATGATATGTGATGTATCATAGTAAACGACCCTCACACACCCACTAAAATTATTGATGGTGTGGAATCAGCCAAACCTGAAAAAGATTGGGATGAGGTTGATAAGAAAATGGCCCAACTAAATGCTAAAGCCATGAATATTTTGTATTTTACACTAGATGCTAATAAATTCAATCGTATTTCAACATGCATGTCTGCTAAGAAAATATGGGATAGATTAGAAGTAACTCATGAAGAAACTAATCAAGTGAAAGAATCTAAAATTAACATGCTCGTACATAAATATGAACCTTTTAAAATGGAGCATGATGAATCTATAACTGAAAATTTACCCATTTTACTGATATTATAAATGGTCTGAAAAGTCTTGGTAAGTCTTATTCTAACAGTGACCTTGTGAGAAAGATTCTTAGGTCATTACCAAGAACTTGAGAAGCCAAAGTGACCGCCATCCAAGAAGCCAAGGATCTGAACATTCTACCCTTGGAAGAGCTTCTAGGATCACTGATGACACATGAGTTGAGCATGAAACAACACCAAGAAGAAGAAGTCAAAAAGAAGAGGACAATCGCCCTCAAATCCATAGCTCAACTTGATGAAAAAACTGATGATACGGAAAATGAAGAGCAGGATGAAGAAATGGCTCTTATTACTAGAAGGTTTAAAAAATTTTTGAAGAAAAGGAAACAAGGAATGAGGAAGAGGCTACCCACAAAAGGGGAATATAGTAAAGAAAAGGATAAAGACCAACCCCTTATCTGCTACGAATGCAAGAAACTGGAATATTTTAAGTCTGAATGCCCACAACTACAGAAGGGTCTCAAGAAGTACAAGAAGAAGGCCATGATGGCTACTTGGAGTGGAAGTGATGAGTCAAGCTCCGAAGAAGAAGACTCAACTGAACAAGCCAACTTGTGCCTTATGGCACATGAAAATAAGGTAAGCTCTTCAACTCCTGTTGACTTTATCTTTGAAGAACTTCATGAAACTTTTTATGATTTAATTAATGAACTAAAGAAGCTAGGGGTAAAGAACAAAAAGTTAAAATCAAAGAATCAATCTCTACTAAAACAAAATGAGAGCATTTCAAATGAAAAATCTACCTTACTTCAAAAAAATCTGAACTTAAAGAATGAAATTGCCAAGCTAAAACTAATAGTTGAAAAATTCACTTTAAGTTCTAATAAACTTAATATGATTCTTGAAAATCAAAAGGCTGTTTATGATAAGGCTGGTCTTGGTTACAACCCCTTAAAGAAACAAAAGTTTCTAAAAAATATCTGTTGGTGCAAAAATCCGCCTGCGCCGGAGAAGCTGGAGTCGAGGGAGTTGCGGTCGCCACCGGGACCTGCAAAGGAAGTCTAAACCGGAGGTGGGGTTGCTCCGGCAAGACCCTCCGATGCTCAAGTCAGTTCTCTGCCTCAACAAGAATGGAGTGCTCAAACAAAAATTTTAACAGAGTTTCTAGGTAAAAATGAGAGCTTAGAGAATAACGTATCTGGGGTCCCCCTTTTATAGACGGAGGGGGCAACAGACTGATAGCGATATCTGTAACCATCCGGCAGCGGGCCGCCCAGAGTCAGGAGGAGTTTGTTGCGAAGAGTAGTAGAGCGAAATCATGGCTATCACTGGGACATGCCACGTGGAGTCTGTCGTGGGGAGTGGAGCGGCGTCCATTGTCGCAACTTGCCAGAGGATGGAAGAATCGCGCGGTATCCATCGCAGGAAGTGGAGCAGGATCGTGGGCATCATAGCGGTTGGCTAGGGAGTAATGGAGCCGTGCAGAATTCATCGCAGGAAGTGGAGTAGAGTCGTGGCCGTTACTGCGGCCACGCCAGAGAGTGCAGGCCTATCGGCTGAAGCTCGACTGGAGTGTCCGTAAGTGAAGTCGTGGGCGGAGCCCGACTCCCGTAGGAGTCTGGGCGAAGTCTACCTGCAGCCGGAGTTGGGAACGAGGTTCGGCTCCCGTAGGAGTCCGGGCGAAACCTTCCCACAGCTGGAGCTGGAGATGAGCTCTGGCTCCCGTAGGAGCCCGGGCGAAGTCCACCTGCAATCAAAATCAGGGGTGAAGTCTGGCTCCCTTAGGAGTCCAGACGAAGTTTACCAGCAGCCGGGGTTGAGGACGGGGCCTGGCTCCCATAGGAGTCCAGGCGAAGACTTCCCGCAGTCGAGGTCAGGGACAAGATCTGGCTCTCGTAGGAGTCCAGGCTGAGTCTTCTTGCAGTTGGAGTTGTGGGTGAAGTCCGGCTCCCGTAGGAGTCCGGACGTAGTTTACCTGTAAGTGAAGTCGTGGGCTGAGTCCGGCTCCCGTAGGAGTCCGGGCGAAGTCTGCCTACAGCTGGAGTTGGGAACGAGGTCCGGCTCCCATAGGAGTCTGGGTGAAACCTTCCCGCAGCTGGAGCTGGAGACGAGGTCTGGCTCCCATAGGAGCCCGGGCGAAGTCCACCTGCAATCAAAATCAGGGGTGAAGTCCGGCTCCCTTAGGAGTCCGGACGAAGTTTACCAGCAGCCAGGGTTGAGGACGGGGCCCGACTCCTGTAGGAGTCTGGGCGAAGCCTTCCTGCAGTCGAGGTCGGGGACGAGATCCGGCTCCCGTTGGAGTCTGGGCTGAGTCTTGTTGCAGTTGGAGTTATGGGTGAAGTCCGGCTCCCGTAGGAGTCTAGACGTAGTTTACCTGTAAGTGAAGTCATGGGCGGAGCCCAGTTCCCGTAGGAGTCCGAGCGAAGTCTGCCTGCAGCTGGAGTTGGAAATGAGGTCCGGCTCCCGTAGGAGTCCGGGTGAAACCTTCCCGCAGCTGGAGCTGGAGACGAGGTCTGGCTCCCGTAGGAGCCTGGGCGAAGTCCACCTGCAATCAAAATCAGGGGTGAAGTCCGTCTCCCTTAGGAGTCCGGACGAAGTTTACCAACAGCCGGGGTTGAGGATGGGGCCCGGCTCCCGTAGGAGTCCGGGCGAAGCCTTCTCACAGTCGAGGTCGGGGACGAGATCTGGCTCCCGTAGGAGTCCGGGCTGAGTCTTCTTGCAGTTGGAGTTGTGGGTGAAGTCCGGCTCCCGTAGGAGTCCGGACGTAGTTTACCTGTAAGTGAAGTCGTGGGCGGAGCCCGGCTCCCGTAGGAGTCTGGGAGAAGTCCACCTGCAGCCGGAGTTGGGAACGAGGTCCGGCTCCCGTAGGAGTCCGGGTGAAACCTTCCCGCAGTTGGAGCTAGAGATGAGGTCTGGCTCCCATAGGAGCCCGGGCGAAGTCCACCTGCAATCAAAATCAGGGGTGAAGTCTGGCTCCCTTAGGAGTCCGGACGAAGTTTATCAGCAGCCGGGGTTGAGGACGGAGCCCGGCTCCCATAGGAGTCTGGGCGAAGCCTTCCCGCAGTCGAGGTCGGGGATGAGATCCGGCTCCCGTAGGAGTCCAGGCTGAGTCTTCCTGCAGTTGGAGTTGTGGGTGAAGTCCGGAGAGATACCATCTGCGGTCGAAAGCCGGAGGAGTCCTGGGAGGGTCAATCCTGTCAAGAACTTCGGCTGAGGGTATTTTATACCCAACACCAGTCCCCCTACTTCCGAGTTCGAATTTCGAATGAAGGAAGTACAGAGAGATTGTCACAGTCGAAGTTGCTCCCTTGATGTCCGCACGCAATCGTCCTCAAATATTTTGGCATTTAATGCACGTGCGCTGGAGTCTTTTCAAATCGAGGTGATCCGAAGAGGCCCTTTTGGAACCTGCAGTGGAACGGTGCTCAAGGCGTCTTGCAATAAAGGCACTGTCAGCCGTTTGCCACTTTTTAACCACCCTCTGTAGTGAGTGGGACACGCGGCGAAAAGAGACCGGTTATAGGGGATTCGCAATCGTCATTATGCCAGATTTCGGGGTCTATTTAAATCCGCACTCCTCCTCCAAGAGTCCCGCTCTATCCGACGGTCTCGTTCTGGCGCCCTTCTTCCCCCTGAGAACTCTAATTTTTCTTAGCGCCCCTTCCAGCCTTAGGCGTTCCTCGAGTCGTCCCCATTTCCGCACCTTCGCACCTCTCCGAATCGCTTAGGTTAGTTTCAGAACTCCTTCCTCTTTTTGTTCTTCCTTTTGCCGTTCGATCTTTCTTCCTCTTGCTCCGCACATCAGTCCCCCGAGACCTTGTCCGTGATTTTCCTCGATTTTTAGGGATTTTGCCTCTGTAAGTGGTCTTCGTGTGATTCTAGATGTCTTCCAGGGCTTCTTCTTCTAGCGGCTCTAGGAGTTCATCTGCCTCGGTCTCCCAGAGTCCTCAGGCGGTAGGTAAACCGGTAGGTAGAGCTGAACCTCATCCAATTTTTGCACCGGATGTCATTCCTTGTTCTCTGACTCCGGACGAACTCCAACTGATAAGAGTTCAGTATGGGGTTCCTCCGGAGTACGAACTGGAACTTCCCGACCCATCCGACCGGGCTAGTGCCCCTCCCCCCGGCTGCTTCTACTTATATCAGGAGGCCTTCCGTGCCGGACTCCGACTTCCTCTTTCGCATTTTGTCATTGCTCTTTTCCGGTTTCTGGATATTTCTCTGGCTTCGATTGCACTGAACTCCTTTAGGTTTTTGATAGGGTTCCTCTCTCTTTGTCATGTAGTCGAAGTCTAGCCCACCCTTTCCTTGTTTAGATACTTCTACACCTTCAAGCATCATCCTACGGCAAAGGATTGGTGGTACTTCTCCCCACAGTTCGGTAGGAAAGGGTTGCTGAAAGGTGCCCCTTCTTCTATCCATAACTGGAAGGAGAAGTTTCTTTATGTTTGATGCCCGTCCTTGAGGCTAGAGTTGCCCCCTTGGGGCTCCTTGAGGGACTCCGTCCGTTGGGTGCCCAGCCTGGGGGGGGATGATCATCAAGCCTCTCAGAAACTCCTCAAATATCCAGCTCTTTCTCTCCCCAACCTCCTAATGGAGCAGTTTCTGTTCAACATCGGCTTGAGCCCCCTGGATCCCGCCAGTATTTCATCTCTCTTTTTTCTTCTTTCTTTTCCTTTCCTTTTCTTTCCTCTCTTTCTTCTACTTCTCTTCTTTTCTTCTTTTTCACACCCTCTTTCTCTTTTTTTTTTCTCTTTTTTTTTCTTTTTTTTTTTTTTAAGCATGGACGCCGAAGAAGCACAAATGCTTGCCAGGGGCCTGAAGGCTCTCAAAAGAAAGGGCGCTGCGGCCTCCGGGCCGACGAAGAGGACCAGAGTGGAGGGGATGAGTTCGGCGGTGCCCGCCCAAGCAACCTCAGCTGCCGAAGTCCTTGCGGACACTGAGCTTCCAGCCGCCCGGGCTTCCCTGAGGGGTTTGAGTTCTCCTACCGAGGTCCCCACTTCAGAGACCCGTCTTGAGGAGGTGCCTGGGGGTGAGAGGAGGAAGAGGAGGAAGACCTTGGCCCGCAGGGTCGACAGTCGCCGGGCTGCCACGGAAGAATCCCACAGCTCTGAAGAGGAGCAGGGGGATGATTCCTTTAGTGACAGGGACCTAATAAAAAAATTGGTAGACGGGTGCTCACTGCCCGAAGTCGTCTAGAGGATCGTCCACGTCGATCCTGCACAACGAGTCTGGGACTCGCTGGGGGCCTTCCTCGAGGTAAGCAGATTCATCTTCCTTTCTTCCTTTCGCTTCTTCATTTAATTAACTTCTCAGCTCCCATTCTGACCCTCCGGTCATCCTTACAGCTCGGGCACCAACTCCTCACCAACATCGAGATGACAAACAAGGTGGTGGAAGGTCGGCAGGCCGAGGTTGCCCGCCTTAAGAAAATGGTCCTCGTGGTGGTCGGTCTCCGAGAGGTGCTTGAGAGAGAGAGACAGACCTCGATGGAACAGAAGGAGGACCTGGAGGAGATGGTGAGGAGGGCGGAGGCCGAGGTTGCCAACATGGCAGAGCAGATCCTGACCCTGGTCTCGGAGGCCAGGGGTCAAGCGGTGGAGGAGTTCAAGGCTTCCACCGAAATGAAGAAGTTGAAGGTTGAGTTCGACCAAGCCGCATTCAATAAAGGGTTCGAGCTCTGCCAGGAGAAGATGGTCGTGAAATTCCCCCGAGCTCGACCTCAGCTTCTTGAACGAGGCATCCGAGGATGAAGCCGGACCCTCCACCGCCGTTGCAGCCACCGCGGACCACCCCCCAGAGGTGCCGAGTCCCCCCGTTGATCCAGAGGTCCGAGACCTCTAACCTCATATTCTTCCTTTATTGTAATTTTTCTTCTTTCTTTTGTATTCAAGAAACGTTCAGTCAATGAAATTGGTCTCCTCCTTGTGGGGGACCTTTCTTCTCTTCTTTTTCCTTCTTCTTCTTTGTAATGAGCTGCATCTTAACGCGTTGACCTCTCGATGGTAGTGCCCTGCCGAAGCACTTCCCTTGCCTTAGGGAATTCCGCTGAAGTCCATGATCCAGCGCCTGAAGAAGGAAGTTCTTCATTTGATGAAAAGGTTGAAGAAGATGGAAGGCGAGCTCCGCAGGTTGAGGGAGGGTCACTCCGAAGCCACCGCGGAGGCCGCCCACTTCTGAAGTCTCCACGTGAAGGGGATCATGGAGTACAGCCAGAGAAAGGCAAACTTTGAGAAGGAGCTTGAGGAACACAAGAAGCGCGCCAGCGACCAAATTTGGGCTCAAGCTGCCAAGATCAGTTCTCTCAGGGTGGAACTGTCGGCTGCCCAGAAGAGGATTAGCCAGCTGGAGGGGAGTTCATCCCGACTTTTGACTCGGGCCGACAGTGATCGGGAGTGGTCGAAGAAGGTCTCTGACCTCTGACAACAACTCCAGGATGCCGAGGCGAGCTATGACGCATATTGGGCCGGCTGGTGCAAGCAGGTGGATGAATACAAGGGAAGGCTCAGGATGGCGACCGACGAAGTTGCCCACCTTCAAGGGCAGCTAGCTGGAGAGGCTCACCTTGCTTCCGCTCGGGATTCCAGTGAACTCCAGTCCCTGAGAAGAACCATGGAAGAGTTATCTATCGCCCTTGGGGAGGGGAAGGCCGAGCTATAGCAAGTGAAGATCCAGCTGGTGTGCGAGCAGCAGGCCGTCAAGGATGCGGAGGCGAAATCCGAAGTCCTGAGAAAAAGGCATCGAGAGGCGGAGAACGAAAGCCGATGATTTCACCGTAGATACATGGAGATATTAATGAGAGAGAGGGAATTGGAAGTAGAAATCCAAAGTTTAAGGTGCTCCCTGGCGAGGGTCGAAGCCGAGAGTTCGAGGTCGGAGGAAGTCGGGCCCCCTTAGGGCTCTTTTTGCCTTCCGTCTTCCCATGTATATATATCTCTCTTGTTGTTTTGTCTTGTTCTTGTTATTTTGCTTTTCTTCCTTTAGCTTGCTGGGCTTTGTAGTGTATATTTTGTGAATAAAATGAAAAAGAGATTTTATGTTACCTCGTCCACGTATTGCATTAAATCGTCGTTCGTCAAACTTCTTTTGTCTCTTGACTTGTTCGACGTCGGTGTCATTCAGAGGTGCCCAGTCATCGCCACATTGATTTGCTTTTCTTGTCATCCATGGCCGTAGGTTCGAGCTCGTGGTCTGAACTTCGCATTACCTTGAAGGGGTCATTATTTTCTTGGCCCGTACCGAGAGCCTTCTTAGAGATCGGGGATGTTCGGCAGGAGCTCCCGTCTTTGTTGAGATGAAGTTTCCTATGTTTTTGGTGTAGTTTGTTTTTCATCTGTTGCCGATGTAGTTCGTCACTTTCCTTTTTAATTTTTCTCCTCTTTTCTGAGTGAGGGTCCTCCCCTTGCTTTTTGCGGGGTCGCGTAGAGGTGTAGGGGTGCTGTCGAGGGGACTTTTCTTTTTATCCAATCATGTTGGGCGATCGGGTTTTTGTCATCGTCAGGACGAGGTCCTCCTTCTGTTCTTGATGTAGTCGATCTCAACTCAGGTTAGGATGAGGTTCTCCTTCTGTTCCCAACGGAGCTGTGGGGGCACATAAAGGTCGTTGCGAGGGCCTCTCCCCCCATCCGGTCTAAGAGAGCTGGGTCTTCGACTTTACTCATGTCAGGATGAGGTTTTCCTTCTGTTCCTAACATGACTGTGGTGGCACATTAGGGTGTTACAGGGCCTCTGCCCCCATCCAGTCTAAAAGAATCGGGCCTTTGATTTTGCTCATATTAGGGTGAGGTTCTCCTCCTGTCCCTAATATGGCTGTGGGGGCACATTAGGGCATTGTAGGGCCTCTCCCCCCATCCGATCTAAAAGAACCGAGCCTTTGACTTTGCTCATGTTAGGGCGAGGTTCTCCTCCTGTCCCTAACATGGCTGTGGGGGCACGTTAGGGCGTTGTAGGGCCTCTCCCCCCATCCGGTCTAAAAGAATCGGGCCTTTGACTTTGCTCATGTTAGGGCGAGGTTCTCCTCCTGTCCCTAACATGGCTATGGGGGCACGTTAGGGTATTGTAGGACCTCTCCTCCCATCCGGTCTAAAAGAACCGGGCCTTTGACTTTGCTCATGTTAGGGCGAGGTTCTCCTCCTGTTCCTAACATGACCATGGGGGCACTTAAGGGCCGTTATATGGGCCTCTCCCCCGATCTGATCTTAAAATAATCAGACTTTCATTTTGCTCATGCTAGGACGAGGTTCTCCTCCTGTTCCTAACATGAGCATAGGGGCACTTAAGGGTCGTTATATGGGCCTCTCCTCCGATCCGATCTTAAAATAATCGAACTTTCATTTTGCTCATGCTAGGATGAGGTTCTCCTTCTGTTCCTAACATGACCATGGGGGCACTTAAGGACCGTTATATGGGCCTCTCCTTTGATCCGATCTTAAAATAATCGGACTTTCATTTTGCTCATACTAGGACGAGGTTCTCCTCCTGTTTCTAACATGAGCATGGGGGCACTTAAGGGCCGTTATATGGGCCGCTCCCCCGATCTGATCTTAAAATAATCGAACTTTCATTTTGCTCATGCTAGGATGAGGTTCTCCTCCTATTCCTAACATGAGCATGGGGGCACTTAAGGGCCGTTATATGGGCCTCTCCCCCGATCCGATCTTAAAATAATCGGACTTTCATTTTGCTCATGCTAGGACGAGGTTCTCCTCCTGTTTCTAACATGAGCATGGAGGCACTTAAGGGCCGTTATATGGGCCTCTCCCCCGATCCGATCTTAAAATAATCGGACTTTTATTTCGCTCATGCTAGGACGAGGTTCTCCTCCTGTTCCTAACATGACCATGTTTTAATTGTTTGAAGGGGTTATCCCCAGTCGTAACAAGTCCATGCCAAAAGGGAGGGACATGCAAAGTCGAAAGGAATTTTGATTTAAAGCAAAGTCGTGAGTAGTACATTTACAGGTTTCTCGAGTCCCATGGTTGTGGAAGGTCTGCTCCTCCTTGAGGTCCCCCGGTGATGGAGTCGATGGTCCCGATTGGAGGCCGATCTCCAGGCTGCTCCTCCCTCCTTGGCAGTTCAGGTTGCGGCAGGGCCCTTGGCCGATCCTCTCTGCCTTCGGATTGGCGTCGAATGAACTTGTCGAGCCGACCTCGCCTGATGAGCTCCTCGATCTCGTCCCAGAGCTGAATGCACTCCTCTGTGTCATGGCCGTGGTCACGATGGTAGAGGCAGAACTTGTTAGGGTTGCGCTTTCCAGGATGTGTGCGCATCCTTTCCGGCCTTGGCAGCTGCTCCCTGACCTCCATCAGCACTTGGGTTTTAGAGGCATCGAGGGGGGCATAGTTGTGGAATCTTCCTGATGGAGAACCCCGCCAAACTCCGTGGTCCGAGCTTCTCTGCCTACGTACCCGGGAAGGAGTATGGACACGCTTGTACCCGGGAGGAGTTTGAGAATGTGGTCGAGCTTCTCTCGACCCTTTTTCGACTGCGGGCTTACTCGAGTCTCCCGCCTGCCGCTCTCTCACAGTCTCCTCATCCTTCATTTTGAAGGCTTCTTCTGCTCAGGCGTACCCTTCGGCCCGAGCCAATAGATCAGGAAAATTCCTGGGGTACTTCTTCTCCAGGGAGAACAAAAGGTCATTCTTTTGAAGGCCGCCCTTCAGAGCGGCCATTGCTACCGACTGGTCCAAGTTTCGGACCTCCAGCGCTGCGACATTGAAACGGTTGATGTAGGCCCGAATGGACTCCCCCTCCCTCTGCTTGATATTGATGAGGGACTCCGAACCCTTCCGGGGGCGCCGGCTGCTGACAAAGTGGGCCGCAAATTGGTGGCTCATCTGATCAAAGGAAAAGATGGTACTCGGCTTCAGCGCCGAGTACTAGTTTCTCGCCTCTCCCTTCAAGGTGGATGGGAAGGCTCGGTATAGAATGGTGTCGGGTGCGTCATGAAGCAGCATCATCATCCGGAAGGCCTCCAGATGATCAACCAGGTCCGAAGTCCCGTCATAGCTTTCAAACTGGGGGAGTTTGAAGTTTGGCGGGATCGGTTCTTGCATGATCATTTGAGAAAAGGGAGGGTCAGTACAAATATCCTCACCATAAGCGGGGGGAGCGTGGCGGAGTTCTTCGATCTGTCGATTCATCTCCTGGAGCCTCCGGTCCAGGAAATCCTCTCGACTACGGGTCTCGAGGGTCCTCTGGCAAAATAGGGGTAGAGATCTTCCAAGGGTGGAATCGTGATCCGACTGAGGGCTCTCCACCCTAGGATTCATCCTTCTGGGGAAGACGGGGCGGCTGGCCCAAGTGGCCCGCCCTACCATCGGATTCTGGTGTTCCGATGATGCTCTTTCCAGGTGCACTGATGCCTGCGGCTGCAGCTGCTGCTGCTGCTGCATGGCCTGCACAGCTTCAGTGAGGCCTCTGACCTGCTGCGCTAGCAGGTCAAATTGCTCCACGCCAACCATCGTTGTCGGAGGAGGAGGAGGCTGGGAAACTAGAGGTGAGGTCGGAGCCTGAGATCTAACCGTGGAGGTCGTGGATCGTCGCGTGGATGCCTTGTGGGGAGGCATCGGGCAAAGACCAAGTGGAGGAAGGAGGAGAGGATGTCGGAAAAGATGCCTGGGGGCGATCCAGTTGAGCGCTCCTTTAAGAACAAAGGTACTGTGAAGACACAGGCCCCTTCCTCTAGCGCTAATCTTGTTGGTGCAAAAATCTGCCTGCGTTGGAGAAGCTGGAGTCGAGGGAGTCGCGGTCACCGCCGGGACCTGCAAAGGAAGTCTAAATCGAAGGTGGGGTTGCTCCGGCAAGACCCTCCGATGCTCAAGTCAGTTCTCTATCTCAACAAGAATGGAGTGCTCGAACGAAAATTTTAGCAGAGTTTCTAGGTAAAAATGAGAGCTTAGAGAATAACGTATCTGTGGTCCCCCTTTTATAGGCGGAGGGGGCAACAGACTGATAGCGATGTCTGTAACCGTCTGGCAGCGGGCCGTCCAGAGTCCGGAGGAGTTTGTTGCGAAGAGTAGTGGAGCAGAATCATGGCTATCATCAAGACATGCCATGTGGAGTCTGTCGTGGGGAGTGGAGTGGCGTTCGTTGTCGTGACTTGCCAGAGGATGGAAGAATCGCGCATTATCCATTGCAGGAAGTGGAGCAGGATCGTAGGCATCATAGCGGTTGGCCAGGGAGTAATGGAGCCGCGCAGAATCTGTCGCAGGAAGTGGAGCAAAGTCATGGCCGTTACTGCGGCTACGCCAGAGAGTGCAGGCCTGTCGGCTGAAGCTCGGTTGGAGTGTCCATAAGTGAAGTCGTGGGCGGAGCCCGGCTCCCGTAGGAGTCCGGGCGAAGTCCGCCTGCAGTCGGAGTTGGGAACGAGGTCCTGCTCCCATAGGAGTCCGGGCGAAACCTTCCCGCAGCTGGAGCTGGAGATGAGGTCTGGCTCTCGTAGGAGCCCGGGAAAAGTCCACCTGCAATCAAAATCAGGGGTGAAGTCTGGCTCCCTTAGGAGTCCGGACGAAGTTTACCAGCAGCCAGGGTTGAGGATGGGGCCCGGCTCCCATAGGAGTCCACGTGAAGCCTTCCAGCAGTCGAGGTCAGGGATGAGATCCGACTCCCGTAGGAGTCCGGGCTGAGTCTTCTTGCAGTTAGAGTTGTGGGTGAAGTCCGGCTCCCATAGGAGTCCAGACGTAGTTTACCTGTAAGTGAAGTCGTGGGCGGAGTCCGGCTCCCGTAGGAGTCCGGGCGAAGTCCGCCTGCAACCGGAGTTGGGAACGAGGTCCGGCTCCCTAGGAGTCCGGGTGAAACCTTCCCACAGCTAGAGCTGGAGATGAGGTCTGGCTCCCGTAGGAGCCCGGAAGAAGTCCACCTGCAATCAAAATCAAGGGTGAAGTCCGGCTCCCTTAGGAGTCCGGACGAAGTTTACCAGCAGCCGGGGTTGAGGACGGGGCCCGGCTCTCGTAGGAGTCCGGGTGAAGCCTTCCCGCAGTCGAGGTCGGGGATGAGATCCGGCTCCCGTAGGAGTCCGGGCTGAGTCTTCTTGCAGTTGGAGTTATGGGTGAAGTCCGGCTCCCATAGGAGTCCGGACGTAGTTTACCTGTAAGTGAAGTCGTGGGCGGAGCCCGGCTCCCGTAGGAGTCCGGGCGAAGTCCGCCTGCAGCTGGAGTTGGGAACGAGGTCTGGCTCCCGTAGGAGTCCGGGTGAAACCTTCCCGCAGTTGGAGTTGGAGACGAGGTCTGGCTCCCGTAGGAGCCCGGGCGAAGTCCACCTGCAATCAAAATTCGGGGTGAAGTCCGGCTCCCTTAGGAGTCCGGATGAAGTTTACCAGCAGTCGGGGTTGAGGACGGGGCCCGGCTCCCGTAGGAGTCCGGGCGAAGCCTCCCCGCAGTCGAGGTTGGGGACGAGATCCGGGTCCCGTAGGAGTCCGGGCTGAGTCTTCTTGTAGTTGGAGTTGTGGGTGAAGTCCGGCTCCCATAGGAGTCCGGACGTAGTTTACCTGTAAGTGAAGTCGTGGGTGGAGCCCGGCTCCCGTAGGAGTCCGGGCAAAGTCTGCCTGCAGCCGGAGTTGGGAACGAGGTCCGGCTCCCGTAGGAGTCCGGGTGAAACCTTCCCACAGCTGGAGCTGGAGACGAGGTCTAGCTCCCGTAGGAGCCCGGGCAAAGTCCACCTGCAATCAAAATCAGGGGTGAAGTCTGGCTCCCTTAGGAGTCCGGATGAAGTTTACCCGCAGCTGGGGTTGAGGACGGAGCCCGGCTCCCGTAGGAGTCCGGGCGAAGCCTTCCCGCAGTCGAGGTCGGGGATGAGATCCGGCTCCCGTCGGAGTCCGGGCTGAGTCTTCCTGCAGTTGGAGTTGTGGGTGAAGTCCGGAGAGATACCATCTGCAGTCGAAAGCCGAAGGAGTCCTGGGAGGGTCAATCCTGTCAAGAACTTCGGCTGAGAGTATTTTATACCCAACAATATCTATGTAAACTCTTCAAACAATAAGTTTTCAAACATTACTTGCTTCAAATATGGTAAAGTAGGTCACAAGTCATACACTTGTCTCTCTAACAATTTCTTAAATTCTAATGCAAAGAAAATATGGATTCCAAAAGGAACCATTGTGACTAACCAAAAAGGATCCAAGAAAGCTTGGGTGCCTAAAGTAAAAACTTGACTTTTGCTTGCAGGTGTGTCTAGCATCCCAAGGAGCAAACCAAAAATGGTATCTTGATAGCGGATGCTCGAGACACGTGACTGGTGATGAATCCCAATTCATCACACTTGATGCTAAGAATGGAGGGATGGTTACCTTTGGAGACAATGGTAAAGGAAAGATCATCGGTATAGGTAACATTTGTATCACTCCCTCCAAGTTTATTGAAAATATTTTATTAGTAGATGGTTTAAAATATAATTTATTAAGCATCAGTCAATTCTGTGATAAAGGATATAAAGTTATTTTTGAATCTTCTGTTTGCATTGTAACTAGTCCTATTAATGAAGGCATTGAATTTATTGGGCATAGACATAGCAATGTTTATATAGTAGATTTGAATGATCTATCCAAAATAAACATGCAATGTCTAGTATCCTTGAATGCCAAGATTAATGAAACTAGTTGGCTTTGGCATCGTAGGCTTGCACATATTAGCATGCACTCACTTTCAAAACTCATTAAGAAGGAATTGGTTATTGGTTTACCCAAATTAAATTTTGAAAAGGATAAAATTTGGATGCATGCCAACTAGGCAAACAAACAAGAGTTTCATTCAAATATAAAAATATTATTTCAACTTCTAGGCCATTAGAACTATTGCATATGAATTTATTTGAACCTATCAGAACTACTAGTCTAGGAGGAAAATAATATGATTTTGTAATTATTGATGATTTCTCTCATTTTACATGGGTTTTCTTTTTGGCACACAAGGATGAAACTTTTCAAGTTTTCTCTAAATTTTATCGAAAAGTCACAAATGAGAAAAGTTTTTCAATTCAAAATATTCGAAGTGATCATGGAACCGAATTTGAAAATCAAGATTTTGAAAAGTTTTGTGATGAAAAAGGAATAGGCCAAAATTTTTCAGCACCTAGGACACCCCAACAAAATGGGATAGTAGAAAGGAAAAATAGAATCCTTGAAGAAATGGCCCGTACCATGCTATGTGAAAGTAACCTTCCAAGATACTTTTGGACGGAAGCTATTAACATAGCATATTACATATTAAATCATGCTTTAATTAGATAAATTTTAAAGAAAACTCCCTATGAGCTTTGGAAAGGAAGAAAATCAAACATTGTATATTTTCATATTTTTGGTTGCCGATGTTTTGTGTTAAATAATGGTAAAGAAGACTAAGAAAGTTTGATGCAAAATTCGATGAAGTAATTTTTCTTGGTTACTCCTCTTCTAGTAAAGCTTTCAGAGTTTTTAACAAAAGAACCTTAGTAGTAGAGGAGTCAATACATGTTGTCTTTGATGAAACTAACGATCTTCCTTCAAGGAAGAATGAAGGTTTTGACGATGTAGACCCTCTTATACAAGGGATGAAGGAGATCACTCTAAAAGATTTAACAATTTAAGATGATGAAGAATATGAAAACAAACAAGATGAGGAAGGTGAAGAACGATAAGAACAACCTCAAGGTACAAGTAATCTACCTAAAGAATGCAGATATGATCACAATCATCCCAAGGAACTAATCATTGGTGATCCTACACACTCATTCTTCTCTTAAAGATGCATTCAATCATTGTACTTTTGTCTCTCATCTTGAATCTAAAACTATAGACGAAGCTGAAAAAGATTATAATTGGATTAATGCAATGCAAGAAGAACTTAATCAATTTGAAAGAAATAATGTATGGACCTTAGTATCAAGATCTAAAAACTACTCAATAATTGGCACAAAATGGGTATATAGGAATAAATTGGATGAACATGGAAATGTGATTAGAAATAAGGCAAGATTAGTTGCAAAAGGTTATAATCAAGAAGAAGAAATTGATTTTGATGAGACCTTTGCACCTGTTGCTAGATTAGAGGCAATTAGACTTCTACTTGCATATGCTTGCTTTATGAAATTTAAATTATTCCAAATGGATGTCAAAAGTGCCTTTTTAAATGGATATATTGCTGAAGAAGTCTGTGTGGAACAACCTCGAGGTTTTGAAAATCATGCTTTTCTCAATCATATTTTTAAATTAAATAAAGCTCTATATGGTTTGAAACAAGCACCCAGGGCTTGGTATGAAAGGTTAAGCAAATTTCTACTCAATAATGACTTTTCAAGAGGAAATATAGACACAACACTTTTCATTAAAAGAAATCAAAATGATATATTAGTTATACAAATATATGTTGATGACATTATTTTTGGGTCTACTAATGAATCTCTTTGTCAAGATTTTGCCGAGCTCATGCAGGGGGAGTTCGAGATGAGCATGATGGGAGAACTTACATTCTTTCTCGGACTCCAAATCAAACAAACAAAGGAAGAAATCTCCATCACCCAAAGCAAGTACATAAGAGAATTACTCAAGAGATTTGGAATGGAGAACTCCAAACCAATTGGCACACCCATGAGCCCAACATGTAAGCTTGACAAGGATGAAGAAGGTAAGAGTGTAGACTTAAAATTTTATAGAGGTATGATTGGTTTTCTATTATATTTAACTGCTAGTAGACCTGATATTATGTTTAGTATTTACCTGTGTGCTCGATTTCAATCAAATCCAAAAGAATCACACTTGAATGCTGTTAAAAGAATCCTTAGATATTTAAATGGTACACAAACTCTAGGATTATGGTATTCTAAGGACTCATTAATTGATCTAATAGGATATTCAGATGCTGATTTTGCTGGATGTAAATTAGATAGAAAAAGTACTAGTGAAACTTACCAATTTTTTGGAGTAAACCTAATCTCTTGGTTTAGCAAGAAATAAAATTTGGTAGCACTGTCTACGGTCGAGGCCGAATACATTACAGCCGGAAGTTGTTGTGCTCAAATCTTATGGATTAAGCAATAACTCGAAGACTTTGGTATCAAACTTAATAAAACTCCCATAAGATGTGATAACATTAGTGCCATAAATCTCACTAAAAATCCAATTCAACATTCTAGGTCAAAACATATTGAAATCAGGCATCATTTCATAAGAGAACATGTCCAAAATAAAGACATAATTCTTGACTATGTTTGTACTGAAAAATAATTAGCTGACATCTTTACCAAGACCTTAAGTGAAGATAAATTTTGTGAAATTAGGAGAGAACTAGGAATTCTTGATCCATCTGCTTAGGTGTCTCTCTGATTCCAAGATATCAATACTAAAAATTTTTTTAGTTTAATTCTCATCTTTTGAGCTCAATCACCTAAAATAATCATTATCATAATCAATTTTTGGGTATACATCCTTCTCATAACATCTCAAATTTTTTCGAAATTGTTTCATCATTTTTCTGAATTTCTCTGTGCCATAAGTCGACCCACAGGGTCGACCCTAGGGTAAACTTGTAATTTTTGATCAAATCATTCGGGCGCTTCCTTTTGTTGGAAAACCTCTCTTGAGCCGACCCAACTCTTCGTCTTCCTCCTTCCACCAAGCCAAAAGACTCCCTCTCTTCTTCCTCAAACCCAGGTTCTTCCTCAAAAAAACTATTCTCCCACCATCTCTCATTCTCTAAATCATCCTCTCGAAACCCAGCTCCTCCCTTTTTTTCTTTCTTCATTTTGAGCGAGTCAAGCTTGCCCTAAACTCTACCCGTCTTCTCTAGATCGGCACTCCTCCTCTCTAAAATCCTTACCATTCCCCTAAAAACCTTTTATCTCTCCACACATTTGATCTCCTAAGATCTTTGCTAGCTCTGGTTGTGCAAATGGCTCCGAAAATGAAGCTTCCACAAAGGAGAAAATCAGTCCGCGGGTTGGAAGAGGGTATGTGTCGGAAGAGACAGGCAATCGAGACCACGTCAGCTTCAATCCCTGCTCCTGCATCTGCTCCAGCTACATCTCGGTCTCCAATTAGTCCCAGTAAGATACCCCTGTCTGATAGGAAGGTAGAGCCCGGCAAAAACATTGATTTCAGATTTTTTGAAAAGGAAGGATTTTCTATCGGATCAAAAATTAAGGACCAAGGTTGGGAATTCTACTGCTCACTTAAAGAAAATACCTATGTGGATCTTGTTAGAAAATTTTATCTGAATTTGGGATATAGCAATGAAACAGTAAAATCCACAGTAAAGGATATAGAAATTATCCTTGATCCTATGCTTTTGGGGGAAATTCTTCATTTACCCTGTGAGGGATACACAAACATGGAACTCCCAGTTAAGGAGGAGGAAATAAATGTAATTCTAGGAAGAACCTTCACGGGAAGCCTAAACAAATTAGAGGCCAAGATCCTTTTCATTGAGATGAGGCTACTACACCAAATGGTAACTAAGTTATTCTTCCCTAGAAGTGGTAGACATGATCTCCTCTCAGGTCGGGACATCTGCATTATGTATCATGTCATTACTCAAACCCCCCTGAACCTCCCGGCATTGATGATTAAAGCTATGAGAGAGACCTTGAATAGGTCCAAGGCACATTTGCCTTTCGGTATGGCTCTCACTTTAGTATTCAGGAGGTTTGGAGTTAGCTTTGAGGGGGAGGCAGTAGCTAGGCTTTCTCACTCCGACACTATCAACCGCCATACTCTGCACCACATGAGATTTTTCAAGACTGATAGTGGTTGGACAAAGGGTGTGGAAGAGAGAGCTGAGGACAGAGCAAAGGAGGAAGGACCATCATCACCTCTCCATGATCACAGGGCTGTATCTCCAGACATTCAGTTTGTTTCTGACCATGAGGCAGGGCCGTCAGAGTCTATGAGGAGGCACACTTCAGTCCAGCAGCCGGACAGCAGAGCACATCCCTCAGGGATCAGATTGGCTGATGACCAGATAGAGATGATATCTCAGTGCGTAGCTTCCATACTATCTCATCAGATGGGTACTTCAGCTTTTGCTCAGGGATCGACATTTCACGATGTATCTGATCAGACACTAATCCCCCACATCTCCACTATGCTCCAGATGATTTCTGATCAGTCAGTTTGCATCGAGCAGCTTGAGGGTTGTGTGGTGAGACTGACTGGCAGAGTATTCGACTTGCAGAGGCAAGTACTAGCTCTAGCCCATCCACAGCCACATGAGGACATCACTGAGGTCTCAGACCTATCTGCGGAGGCAGCCAAACTGCGAGGAGTCTTGGAGAGTGGATTTGATTTTTTGAGGAGAGAGTTCAGAGGCTCTAGTGAGTATGCTTTCACTCAGTTCACTGCATTGCTACAATTTATTTCGAGAGCTTTAAACCTTCTGGACACCATCAGACTATCACTTGTAGCACAGTCCTTTGCTTCACAGCCTTCAGGATCCTCTCACCCCTCCACTCGTGCTGGCACCTCTACCCGTGGCAGAGGCAGACGCGGTCGAGGTCGAGCCCTTGGTCGTGATCCTTCATCTCCTCACCCCATCTCTGACTCATCAGACTCCGATCCATTCAGTCATGATCTCTACTAGATCCAGTGTAGTCAGTCTTTTCTTTAGTTTTTGTCTAGGATATATCTTGTAGGCCATGTAATGCAATGTTGACTGTTTGACTTTTGGATAGTTTCTATCCATGTCTTTTGTACTCTAAGTCAACACTTATGTATTAAAACATCTTTGTACTCAAAGATCTTTTGAATATATATATATACTTTGACTTTCAATGAATATCTCTGAATGTGATCAACTTGAATTACTTTTAAATTATGAAATACTTGAATAGCAATATCTTTTCAATGACCAAATTGATATATCTTTTATGATTGCTATATTGAGGGGGAGTAAAACAATAAGCAATACAAAACAAGCAATTAAAGAAGGAAGCTAAAGAAGTTAAATTGATCCCATCAAAAGGAAGGAATAAAAAATATATTCAAAAAAAGGGGGAGTAGAGAATCTCAATTGATGCTGTCAAAAAGGAGGAGTAGAGAATCAAGATTGATGAGATTGAGCAAAGCAATAAGAGCAGTAAAGATTGAACATTAAGATTGAGATTGAGCAAAAATTCCAACAATCGAAATCAAGATTGTGCAATAAGTGCAATACAGATTGAACTATAAGCAAATCTCAAATTTATAATCAAATTTCAAATTTATAGCAAATTTTAAATCTGTCTTAAAACTGTTTATGATACATTTCGTTCTAATACTTGGCTATGATATTTAAGTGATGCATCTTTATAAATTTGAAATTCTTGTTCAATACTTTATATATACTTTTGCTCAAGTATTTTGTCATCATCAAAAAGGAGGAGATTGTTGCTTCTTAAATTGATTTTGATGATTACAAAGCATTTGAGAGGATTACTAATGATCTTGGCTTGAAAAAAGACTTATTGCATTTCAGGGGCAAAATCATAATTTCATCAATACCTGATTCAGAAGCCTCAAGAGCAAGAACAAAAGACGTGCAGTCTACTGGAGAAAATTTCAATATTTTTAAAAGTATATTTTGCAAGAAAATCAGATTTTTATTTTTGAGTCGACTCCATGAGTCGACTCATGGCACAAAGGGCTGAATGGCACGCAAGATTTTTTGGCTGGCACAGTCTGTGAGTCGACCCCATGGGTCGACCCCCAGGCATGAGTTGACCCCATGAGTCGACCTCTGCTGCTTTTAGGCCAAAATTATAGAATCATTATTTTCTGCTGTTTTCCACAGAGGTCAACCTCATGAGTCGACCCATGAGCATGAGTCGACCCTATGAGTCGACCCCTGTGACGGAAAAGTTCCACAACGGCTAGTTTTTCACCCATTTTATTTGTATTTAATGCTCATTTAATGTGGTCTAACGGCTCTATTTCAGCCCAGATTACTCTCCATCATTCCTTGAAGTTATAAAAGGGATTTAAAGGAGGGAATCAACAAGAAGAAAGAGATTTGAAAAGAGGTTCTTCATGCATTCAATTCAGTCCTAAAGAAAGAGCTTTCTTGAAGTTAAAGAAGCTTTTAATTCAAGTTCACCAACTCCTCAAGAGCTCATTGAAGTCTCCAACCACCTTGAGGAAATCAAAAAGAGCTTTCTTCTATTTGAGTAAAGTGTATTTAAAGCTTCATTCACTCATTAAAGGAGCTTCATCTGTATTTCTATGCAAATTAACTGTTTACTCTTTTTGAGTTGTTTTTTGTTTTAGAAGGGTTCCAAAATAAGGAAAGGTTGATCCGAACCTTGAATCGGATTGTATTGGGTTGGCTTGTACCCAAAAAATAAGTGTTCTAGCTTGGGATAGCTAGAGTAGGAGGTTTCGATGAGTGTATTCAAGTTGAATATAGTTTAGTGGATTGAAATTCCCAAGTAGGAGCTTGGGTAGTGGATGTAGGTGCATGGTTGGCACCGAACCACTATAAATCTTCTTGTTTGTGTTGTGCTTAATTGCTCTCCTTTAGAACTTCTTTATTCTCTTGCATTCTTACATTCAACCATTATCCTTGAATCAATTACACTCTCCTTGCTTATCTTGCTATTGTTAAATAATCTTCATAAGTTGAAAGTTAAGTTTAAAATTTTTAGAAACCCAATTCACCTCCCCTCTTGGGTTGCATAGCTGGGCAACAATTCCCTATGATGAAATCATATCTTAGAGGTGTATGATGCACTCTATCTGACCTTCGAAGATGAGGTGTATTTTGTTGATATACTTCATTACTAGATATTTTTGATTAAGAATCTTCCATAGGTAATTATGAAATACTTTGTAGGTCTTGAACTTCCTTAAGTTAAATATTCCTCCCACTACCTCCTTTTTGGATGAATTTCTTTTTCAAACATATGGCATACCTACTGATAATCACCTTTTGTTCGATAGGGTGGTAGAAATAATTTCCTTTAGTTTCTTTAGGATATCCTATAAATAAATGCTTGTCCGACCTTGCACTTAGCTTATATCTAAAAATATTTTTAACATAAGCAAGATAGTCCTATATCTTTAGATGTTTAAGACTAGACTTCTTTCTATTCCATAATTCATATGGAGTGCTAGGAATAGACTTTAAAGGCATTCTGTTAAGAATATATACGATGGTTTCTAGGGCATATCTCCAAAAAGATATTGGAAGATCAGCATAGCACATTATGGATCGTACCATTTTCATAAGAGTATGATTTCTCCTTTCAGCTACACCGTTTAACTATGGCATATAAGGAGGTGTCTATTCAGAAAAAATTTCTTATCTTTTAAGATAATAAATAAATTCATTGGATAAGTATTCGCCATCTAGATCCGATCGAAGGACTTTAACACCTTTTTTAATTTATTTTTCAGTCATCTTTTGATATTCCTTAAACTTATCAAAAGCCTCAAATTTATGTTTCATGAGATACACATATCTATATCTTGATAAGTCATTTGTAAAAGTTATGAAAAAGGAATATCCTCCTCTGGCTAAAGTTATCATGGACTCACACACATCTGAATATACTAAGGCTAATAACTCATTTGCCCTTTCTTCATGTCCAAAGAATGGAGTCTTGATTATTTTTTCCATGAGACAAGATTCACAAGTCCCATATGATTCAAAATCGTAGGATTCAAAAAATTTCTCTTTGTATAACTTGCTTATCCTTGACTCACCAATATGACCAAGACAGTAATGCCAGAGAAATGACATATTTATATCTTCTTTCTTTCTTTTCATTTTTTTATGAATATGAAAAATATTTTTATTAAGTAATAGAATTAAAAGATCATTATCTAAATATGCATTGCCAAAAAATTCATTTGCATGAAATATAAAGCAACCATTGCCCACAAATTTTATTTCATATCCATATTGAATCAATAGAGGTACAGAGATGATTTTTCTCATTATCTTTGGCATATAATAATATTCTTCTAATTCTAGAGTTCTTCCTAATGGTAGCTCCAGTAGGTAAGTTCCCACAGCTTCAGCAGAAATTGATTCTCCACTAGCACCAAAAAGCTTGAACTTATTTTTCTTCAGCCTTTCGATTCTCTGTAACCCTACAATGAATTACAAATATGAGAACCATATGCAGTGTCCAATACCTATGAATTACTTACTGAAGAACTTAATGAAAATACAGTATGTATCATATACATACCTTTGTGTGCCACACTTGCATTTTCTTTTATCTTTGTAAGAAAGCTCTTACAATTCTTCTTCCAATATCTCATCTTGCTACAGTGATAACAGGTCATGTTTGTAGGGATATTCTTTGCCTTCTTCTTTTTGAAGGTACTTCTTTTAGGGTTAGGTTCTTTTCTTTTTTTAAATCTTTCTTGCCATATTTATTCTTGTCTACCATAAGAAGTGGACCTTTCTCTCCCTTTATATGATTTTCAGCTATTTTTAACATATTTAATAGCTCTAGCAAGGAAATATCCAGTTTGTTCATGTGATAATTCCCAACAAACTGGGAGAAGGAGTCTGAGAGAGACTGGAGGATTAGATCCTAACTGAGTTCTGCATCCATGGTAAAACCTAATTGACCTAATCTGATGATCAAGTCAATCATTTTCAACACATGATTTTGAATTGGAGTACCCTCAGTCATCCGAGTCTGAAATAACTGCTTAGATAATTTATATCTAATAGTTCGGCTCTGTTCTCTATATAGCTCTTTTAAATTGAGCAGTAAGGAAGAAGCATCCATGTCTTCATGTTGCCTCTGTAATTTATTACTCATAGAGGCCAACATTATACACTTATCATTAATACTGTCATTTTATCATATTTTATATGTGATCTTCTCCTCGTCTGAAGCATCTTCACTGACTGGATCAGAGTCAGGCATATCCAAAATGTAAGATAACTTTTCTTGCATTAGCACTATCGTAAGTTTCTTAACTAGTCCATATAATTAGGATCAGTCAGCTTATTTGTATCAAAGATGTAACGTAGTGAGAGTAAAGAAACCATAATGTAGAGTTTTAATCTATAAAAATTAAGAATAATCATATAAGCAAACCACTCATGGTGACATGTATAACTAGATGAGGTCTTTTATTCTAGTTATTGCTCCCACTATTTTATCATATACCATAGCCCTCTTTACGATAGATGAGAAATCTTAAACTGGTCTCTTAGTGGGGTTGAGATCCTTATTCTTCAAAAAAATCTTGTGGATAGCACAACAAACTCCTATGAATTCAAAGATAGAAAAATCTATCCAATTGTATTCTCTTTGTAACTCTCAACATAACCTGCCTCTAAAATATTCATAATCTTTTGGATAGCATAACAAACTATAATATTTTAGTTAAGTCAGACCTTTTATTTTCATACAACCATATTTAAAAATAATATTGCTCTTGTAGATAGCACAACAAAGCAATAAGAAATCAAATAGGCCATAAGCAATCAAAATGCATCAAGATATCATCATATCAGTCCTCATAGTAAGCCTTGTGGATAGCATAACAAACTTACTATGGTTCTTGAAATAATAATCATCTTAGCATGAAGGAAGGCAATAAGTAGTGATTTTTCAATATCAAGTAATCCAAATTCAAGATTTGAATTAACCCAATTGGCCAGGATAGTGTTAAATAAGTTTGGTGGGAGTTCCTTCATTACTTTTCTTAGACACCAACAAATGCCAGGCCAGCAAATGAGATGAAAGAAGAGTGCCCTATAAGTCAATTGCAAATGTGTTGCAATAAGATTTTTCTTCATAATTTTCTAACTCATGTAATGACATTTATCATTTGAGGTATTGATTCATCATTTTAGCTGCATCTTATTATATCTAAGATAATGATGAACCCCAAAGATTAGGATAATGATTTTAAGAGATATGAATGGATCATGCTAGTAAGATCTAAAATTTTAAAACTCTAATCTTAAATATTTCTAGTCATAGGAGCATTGAGTCGGAGATCAATATTCTGGATAGACCGGCACATCCTATGTATGCTCGATGGAGAGGATGGCAGATCTCACTAGCCACTTATGTATGAAACACTAATACAAGGATGTGGGTACTTATTTAAAAATGAGTCCATTAAATTGACTCGATGAAAAAGAATATCTTATAGAAGCCTTACTTGTATGTCAAAGATAGTTCTCTAAGTGAGAGTTGTGCAAGTGATCCTTAGACCTGAGATCACCATGAAATCTTATGCACATGAACTCATATTTTGGTTCATACCTAGATATGGCATTAAGATATGTATGGAATGCTCTGGATATGGTGGAGTGTATATGAAGATTATGAGTAGGTCAACATGAAATCGATCACTCTTAGTAAGAGAAGATGGCATCCTGTATATTCTCATTCCTAGATGACTCAGAAAGTCTTTTGGCCAAAAGCAGGAAGATGATTAGAAAGAGTTTTTAATGCTTCATCATCAGAGTCATTATTGGTTAATTGAGAATCAATATGAATATGTGTTTGAGTTTGATATAATTCTATACTCATGAACATATTCAGGATGTAGGGATGATTGAAGGATTGAATTACATGGTAACTTACCATTGAAAGGTATATTTGATATTTTTATCAAATTTTACATCTTTTGAATAGTCATGATATGTTGCTAGATATCTATCTTGATCTATAGATTTGATCGAATTAAAGATTTTAATTTGATCATCAATTAGAAAGAATGCTAATTGTTGAAATCGGGTTAGCTCGATTGGACCTAAATCGGTTAGATTGAAATCTAATCAAATTTGATCAACTTATACCCAAACCTATTGTTGGCTAGATGTGGAACCCAATGGATCACACATATATAAAAATTGGCCAAGGATCTTTTTGACAAGGTTGATTAAAATTTTGGATTCAATCAGGATTTTCGGTAAGCATGCTAGCACGTGTAGAAACCTTAGCTCCTTGAGAGATCAATTTGATCTCATCCCTTACTAACTAGTTAGCCCAATTTGATGGGCATTTGGGTCAGGTCATGCCACCTGGAAATAGCCTAAAATGGGGTGCCACATCTTAAATTAACACCATAATTGAAGAGTCCAAGTTTTGAAGGACTCTTGGCACAAATCAGAATTGGTGTGTACCGGAGCCCTGATTGAAGCCAAAATTTTAATCAACCTTTTTCAAAAGGGTCCTTGGCTAATTTCTATATGTGTATGATCCATTGAGTTCTATATCTAGCTGACAGTAGGTTTGGATACAAGTTGATCAAATTTGATTAGATTTCAATCTAATCGATTTAGGTCCAATCGAGCTAATCCGAGTTCAACAATTATAATCCTTTCTAATTAGAGATCGAATTAAACTCTTTAATTCGATCAAAAATCTACAAGTCAAGATTGATGTCTAGCAACATATCATGACTACCCAGAAGATATAGAATTTTGATGAAAATATCAAATATACCCTTCAGTGGTAAGTTACAATACAATTCAATCCTTCGATCATCCATGCACCCTGAATATGTTCATGAGTATGGAATCATGTCAAACTCAAATACATATTCATATCGATTCTCAATTAACCAATGATGACTCCAATGAAGAAGTATTAGAAACTCTTTATAATCTCCTTTCTACTTTTGGCCAAAAGATTTTTTCTAAGTCATCTAGGATTGAGAATACACAGGATGCGATCTCCTCTTACTAGGAGTGATCGATTCCATATTGACCTACTCACAATCTCCATATACACTCCACCATATCCAAAATATTCCGTATATGTCTTAATGTCATGCCTGGGTATGAACCAAAATATGGGTTCATGTGCATAAGATTTTATGGTGGTCTCAGGTCTAAGGATCACTTGCACAACTCTTACTTAGAGAACCATCTTTGACATGCAAGTAAGGCTCCATAAGATGTTCTCTTTCATCGAGTCAATTTAGTGGACTCATTTTCTAAATGAGCACCCACATCCTTGTATTAGTGTCCCACACAAGTGGCTAGTGAGATATGCCACCCTCTCTATCGAGCATACATAGAATGTGCTAGTCTATCTGAAATATTGATCCCTGACTCAATGCTCCCATGATCAGGAATGTTTAAGATTAAGATTTTAGAATTTTAGGTCTCACTAGCATGACCCATTCATGTCTCCTAAAATCATTACCCTAATCTTTGAGATTCATCATAATCTTAGACATAATAAGATACAGCTAATATGATAAATCAATATCTCAAATAATAAATATCATTTCATGAGTTGAAAAATTATAAAAAAAAAATTCCATCACAACACACTTGCGATTGGCTTATAGAGCACTCTTCTTTCAAGCTCCCACTTACACTAAAGTCAATCTCCTTTATATCTCATAAGATGGCGATTATATAGCTGCTTTGGTATAGCCTTAGTGAATAAGTCTATTATATTATTCTTTCTATCTACTCATTTAAGGACAACATCTTGTCTCTAATGAGATGGAAGCGTCTAAGGATGTGCTTGGATCTATAATGAGACCTTGATTCCTTTGCTTGAATAATGGCTCCAGTGTTATCAAGATAGAGTCACACTGGTCCTTCATTCTTAGGAATGACTCCTAAATTCATGATGAATTTCTTCATCCAGACAGCTTCCTTAATGGCTTCACTAGTAGCGATGTACTCTGCCTCAGTAATTGAGCTAGATACTATCTGCTGCTTGGAGCTCTTCCAACTCACTACCCCATCATTTAGGGTAAACACATATCCTAATATCGACGTGCTATCATTTGCTTTTCAATGATCGTCCCTTGGATCAGCTTGAAATCTGATAGCTATGCCCAAAGCATAAGCTACATCAGGCCTGGTACATAGCTTGGCACACATAATTGATCCCATAGCCAAAGCATAAGAGATTTCATTCATCCTTTTTCTCTCCTCTAATGTCTTAGGACATATTTTCTTGGAGAGATGTATACCATGACTTACAGGCAAGTAACCTCTCTTACTTGCCTGCATATTAAACCTCTTTAATATGAGATCTATGTACCGTGACTGGAATAAGCCTAACATCCTTTTAGATTTATCTCTATAGATCTTTATACCTAGTATATAGGATGCTTCATCCAAGTTTTTCATAAAAAACTTATTCGATAGTCAAGTCTTGATCGATTACATCATTGGGATATCATTCCCAATGAGCAGTATATCACAGTATATCATCGACATACAGAACCAAGAAGACAACAGCACTCTCACTTGTCTTCTTATATATATATAGTTCATCTTTATTTTTGATAAAGCCAAACTCTTTGACTGTCATATCAAAATGGATGTTCCAACTCCTCAAAGCCTGCTTCAATCCATAGACGGATCTTATTAGCTTGCATACTTGATTTGCCCTCCCACTTGAGATAAATCCCTCTAACTAAGTCACATAGACCTCTTCCTCTAGATTACCATTGAGAAAAATGGTCTTGACATCCATCTGTCAGATCTCATAGTCATAGTATACTGCTATAGCAAGCAAAATCTGGATGGACTTGAGTATAGCCATTGGTGAGAAGGTTTTATCATAGTCAATTCTTTAGCTTTGACTGAAATCCTTCACCACCAACCTAGCTTTGTAGGTTTTTACTTGGCCATCTACTTCGATCTTCTTCTTGAAGATTCACTTGCACCCTATTGGGATCACACCCTTAGGTGCATCAACCAAGGTCCACACTTGGTTGGTGTACATCGAGTCTATCTCAGATTTTATGGCTTTCAGCCATCTATTTGAGTTTCTACTCATGACAGCTTCCGAATAGATCAATGGATCATCATCCTGAATGATGTTGATCATATTGTCATCAAATCTCAGAGGTGCATGATGCACTCTAACTGACCTTCAGAGAGGAAGTGTGTATTATGGATGTACCTCATCTTTAGGTACTTCTGATTGAGGATCTTCTTGTGGTCTAACTACTGGTATTTCTGGATCAGTTTGCAGATCATGACCTTCAGTAAGTTTAATATTCCTTCCACTGCCTCCTTCTTGGATGAGTTCATTTTTCAAGAAAGTAGCATACCTACTAACAAACACCTTTTGTTCAATAGGTGGTAGAAGTAGTATCCATTAGTTTCTTTAGGATACTCTATAAACCTACACTTGTCTGATCTAGTACTAAGCTTATGTCCAAAAAGATTTTTGACATAAGTAGGATAGCCCCAAGTCTTAAGATGTTTAAGATTAGGCTTCCTTTCCTTCCATATCTCATATAGTGTGCTTGCAACAAACTTTGAAGGCACCCTATTTAATATGTATGTGGCAGTCTCTAGGGCATTATCTCTAGAAAGATATTGGAAGATTAGTGAAGAACATTATGGACTGCACTATATCCATTAAAGTGCGATTCTTCCTTTCTACTACATCATTTAACTGAGGTGTATAAGGAGGGATCCATTCAGAGAGAATACCTTTACTTTTAAGATGATCAAGAAATTCACTGGATAAGTATTCTCCTCCTCGATTAGATCGAAGAACCTCGATATCTTTTACAGTTTGTTTCTCGATCATACATTGATACTCTTTAAACTTATCAAAGGCTTCAAATTTATGTTTCATAAGATACACATATCTGAATCTTGATAAATTCTTCATAAAGGTGATAAAATAGGAGTATCCTCCTTTGGTATGAATTATCATTGGTCCACATATATCTGTATGTACTAAGGCTAACAACTCATTCGCCCTCTCTCTATATCCAGAAAATGGAGTTTTGGTCATCTTACCCATGAGACAAGATTTATAAGTTCCCAATGATTCATAATCATATGGGTCAAAGAATTTTTTTTTGTATAACTTATTAATCCTTGATTCACTAATATTTCCAAGATGACAATGCCAAAGATATATGACATTCACATCTTCTCTCTTTCTTTTCATATTTCTTTCAATATGAAAAATATTTTTATTGAGTGTACGAATTAAAAGATTGTTATCAATATAACTACTGCCATAATATTCATTAGAAAAAAAAATGGAGTATCCATTTTTCATTAGTCTTATTTCATAACCTTGTTTTAATAACAAAGGTATAGAAATAATATTTTTAATGACCTTTGATTTGGCATATAATAATAGTCTTTCAATACTAAAATTTTGCCTGAAGATAAATCAAGCATATAGGTTCCCACAGCATCTGTGCTAATGGACTCTCCATTTGCGCCATAAAGCTCGAGGTTACCTCTTTTTAGACCTTTGATATTCTGTAGTCGCTATAATGAATTACAAATATGCGATCTACAGGTGGTATCTAATACCCAAGTATCAGAGTCTAAGCCACTCAACGAAAAATAGGATTGTATCATATACACACCTTATGGTGCTATACTTGCATCCTGCTTCAAACTTGCAAGATTATTCTTGCAATTATACTCCCAATATCCAAACTTATCACAAAATAAATAGCTAATATCAATATGGATATCTTTTGCCTTCTCATTATTGCTGACCATCCCAAGGTCAGAAATATCTAGAACATTAGAGTTTTTCTTCGATATGAACCTAACTTACAAGTTCCTCAACCCATCCACATAGTTGAGATCGATCAATATATTTTTATCTATAGTATTATGCAGTGAAAATAAAGAAGCCATAATGCAGACTTAAATCTGCATAAATAAAGAATAATAGTATAAGTAAACCACTCAAGTTTGACATGCATAACATGTTGAGGACTTTTAAAACTAGTTATGTCTCCCACTATTTTATCAGATACCATAGCCCTCTCCTATGACAAACGAGAAATCCTAATCTAGTTTCTTAATGGGGTTGAGATCCTAATCTCTTATTGAAGCCTTGTGGATATCACAACAAACCTCAATAAGTTCAAAAATAGAAAAATCTATCCAATTGCATCTCATGCAACTCTCAACATAACTTGCCTCTAAAAATACTCATAGCCTTGTGGATATCATAATAAACTATAGTATTTTTAGTTAAGTCCGACCCTTCATTTCTATACAGTTATATTTGAAAAATGCTGCCCTTATGGATATCACAACAAAGCAACATATCCAAATATACCGTAAAGCATATAATATACACCAAGACAAACCCACATCAATCTCCATAGCAAGCCTTGTAGATATCACAACAAACCTACTATGATTTTTGACAGGATATTGACTCGATATGAAAGAAAGCATATGTAGTGTTCTAAATACTGAGCTACCTTCATTCAAGATTTGAACTAATCCAATTGGCCAGAAAAGTATTAAGATTGGTGGGGGTCCCCCTGTTGTTTTTCTTAGATACCAATAAAATTGACCAGGTCAGCAACGGAACCAATTAAATAACCACCGCACTTGAAACACTCCTTAGACACCAATTGATTAATTGATTCAAGAAATAGGTTAGCTACTAATTCATAACACTATGACTTAATATAATTTTTATGAGGGCTTTAATGGTCTCAAACATATCCTAATTCAATCACAATGATACACTATTATAGTTATATCTTAATAATCATAACAACTAATTATGGCATATATTCATATCTCTAAGATATGAAATCATAATCATTCAATATGATTATAACTAAGCATCTCAAGTATATCACATATGCATGAAGTTCTAATAACATGCATGAATACAAAATATTCTTTTCATGGTTCTTCTTTTTAGGACATCACAATGGCATCCCTACGTGCCATAAGAGTACCCTATTGAATAGGAAGAGAGGGTCTCTGAACCCTACTTGCTCTTATGACCGGACGGCCTAGTGATGAATCCAATTAGAGTACTAAGCTATTAAAAAAGATTTTACATATGCATCATGCATTTTATATTTAAAAACATATCTCTAAGATATGCGAGGGTTTGGATGTTCAATCGGGTTCAACCTTTGACCCGACTTGAACCAAACCAAAAACCCATGTTTGATCACAATCAAGATAATATTCTAACCTTTGATTATATAGATCAAGGTAGGCTCTGATACCACTGTTGGATTTTGGTGGTGTAGTGGAAGGGTTAGGTGTTTAAAATTTCATTCAAAACACCCGATGCACCGGAAACCCCAATGCCCAGAAATCCTTGACGATAATAATCAAAATATAATAAATATAAATTAGAATAAGAAGAATACCTATAGTACTCATCCTAATTTTTACAAGGTGTCTAAGTGTCTGCCCTCCAATAGTGATCCACACGAAAACTGAACCAAAGACAGCACTCCTTCTCACCTTGCTTCAAGAGTTCTAGCCCTTAGAACTCGACTAGCCTCATACCAGTCAAGTTTCTTCAAGAACCTGACTCCACCCTCTCAGAACCTCCTCTGAACTTCTGATCCTCCTTCTTTAGGACTGTCATGCCCCTAGTTCGAGATCGCGAGCAGGAGGTCGCGGCAACCACCGCATACTTATGAAGAACTCTCTCCATAAGCATGCAAGGCATCTCATCACGATATCAATGCATCACAATGAAATAAATTTAAATAATTATTATTCAACTTTAATTCAAGTAATTAAATCAAATATCTTGTATCCAATAAAATTTTACTAAAAATAATAGATCTAAGTTCAATGAAGTTGACAGTGCTAAATCTCGCCTCTAAAAGTTCTGTCCCAATATTTCTTCCCGCGCTCGTAATTAATTATCTGAATCTAAAAAATAGAAAGAAAGGTAATGAGCTAGACAGCCCAGTAAGTAACAAATATTTCAACTAGATATTTCAGATATTATATAATTTTCAAGAACAATGCTGCAAATAAATATATTTCATGCTGATTTTATATAATTTAATCTTTTCAAATATTCATATATCATAAATCTGATTTGATTTAAAATACTCGTAACTCAACAGCCTCGACTATGACCAACGTTTAACCCCCATTGGCGGGGTCCACTGAATACCAGCGCACAACCCCCACTGGCAGGGTCCACAAACACCAGCACACAACCTGTTAGATGTGTGCCCTAGATGCCAGATTGGCTGACACATTCCTGTACAAATCTAACGGCAAATTTATAATTTTGACTACAAATCAATAAATGGGTTATTCTTCTATCACATTGTGTACATTGTGTCTGTGATACATCCTTTGAGTTAGTAGGAATGTCAATTCATATTTTCGATAGTTGAAAATTTAAGGCATGAATTTACATAACTAACTCATAAACAACTCCTGACCATAGGATCATCACGAGGATGGTGATCTATCCGAAAGGTTGGTGTATGATCGCTTCCTTAGGGTAGATGTGTCTTGAGTCTACGGTGTGGAGACATCGGAGCGAGAGTATAGGTATTCATTGAGAACGAGAGTACTAAGCGTGACCATATCAAGCAGTCATAAGGAAGTCTACCTTCTCGTCGATGACTAGCTTGATGCTGCAATTGTGTGTCTAGTTCTTTGATTTGAGGTGCATCGACAGTTCACCTTAAGTGTGTTATAGTTTGACTACACTATAACTCGATCTCCTAGCTATTCGAAACCCTGAGGTGTATGTTGGCTGTAGCATATTCATTGTAGGAACTAGGTCGCACCAAGATGGGATCTATCAACCTCGGTAGATGAGAGGAGTAGTCCTATGATGATCGAAAGATCGGGTCCTTAAGCCCATGGCCATAGCAAAGTAAAATAATGGAAAAAGAATTTTCCATTGGGGTTTCACATTAGACTCAGATCGATCGATTGATTCATATGACTGATATTGGGTTTGACGAGTTCACCTTAACCCTAATTCAGTCGGGATTCATGATAGAGGAACTCAATCACACAGGTAGCTGCACCGAGAGGTTCATCTTCAGTTTTGATGGGTTGCCACCACATACTGCTAGGTGTCACTGATGGATTTGGAAGCAATTAGAATGATATTGATGATCGATCATTCTAATTGTTTGAATCAGAAGAGTTCTGGTCCATCGAAAGGAGTTTCAATGATGTTGATGATGAGATCATGACATGTCTCATTACCATACGGAATTGAATCTAATTGGGTGACACAAATAAGGGTTAGGATCTGGATGTCATCAATTGGGCTAACCCAATTGATTTGGATAAGATCCAATTAGGTTCAAGAAAATCGTGCTAGCACACGATTGAGCTTAACTTTCTCCTCATGAAATCTTTTCTGTCTCTACTGAACCAAATCTGATTTGACTCATCTAGAGAACCTTGAAAAGATTTTTCTCAGTCTAAATGAAGCTTGTCCAGCTCAGAAAAGGCTTGTCTTAATTCATGAGATAAATTTAAGACAAGCACCTGCTAATTCAAGTCACCTGCCAATTTTATTTTAGAACATTTGTCAAAAGTTGACATATGGGTCTTAAATTGAAGGCCACTTGGCAAGAGCTTATTAGATGATTTTAGTGGAGTAAAACCACATCAAATTGGATGCCATAATCAGATTATGGCATGAGCCCAATTGGATTAAGTGGGCGCCCCAAGTGGATAAGGTTGGAGAGTCTTGATAAGATTGGACTCTTTGGCACCAACCTCTCTTTGTCCTTATCCGGTGTTGGTGCCAACTTTGAGATAGAGGCTTGGGTTCTTATCTGATGTGATTAGATGACATAAAGCAATCAATCAAAATTTTTTTAGAATTTATTGAAATTATTTGATTGGTTGAATGATGTGGCACTGCACAGCATACAGGGTCTATATAAACCCTTCTGCGCCTAGGATTTTTACAGAGAAGTTGTTTTATGCACCAAACCCAATAGCTGCCACCCCCTCCCTTCTTCTCCACATCCTCCCTGATCTTCTATCTCCCCTCTTCATGTCCAAGCAATGGACGTTCATCTGGTGCAAGGAAAAGGCATGGTGATGCCTGGAACAGGAAGGCTGCAAGACATCTTCGATAGGCTGTTGCTCCAACTTCAGAAGGAGTTCTGAAGTACTTCCAAATCAGATAGAGATCTGATTTTTGGAGCATAGATTCGTGAGGAGAAGATATTCCAGATCCTGCCTGAGTGGATACTGGTAGAGGCCAGGCGCTTGCGTGGCTACATCAAAACCTCGAACTGTGCTGAGATCATCTACAGGATAATCAGATTACCCTTGAGGTATGTCTACACTTCTCATACTTTTAGATTTAATTTTAGATTTTAAATATCAGATAATAAAATTAGATCTAATAGATATTAGATCTGAAATAGTATAGGATAAAAAAATTTTAAATTATTCCATCCCAGATTTGATGAAATCTGAAAGATTCTACAAAGGAAAAAGATGGTTTTTCCTTCACAACCTCCACTAGCAGGGTCCACTAAATACCAACGTACAACCTCCACTGGCAGGGTCTACTGAGTACCAACGTATAATCTCCATTGGCAGAGCCCACTGAAATATAGTTAGGCTGAGAGCATAAATTCGATCTGTATCAAAACACTTTTGTATCATAACATATCATAATTTTTTACTGAACATGTGCATAATCGACGAACAATAATATTTTAAAAGTATTTTTTTTTTAAAATATAATTTCATAAATCATGCATAATTTCAAAGAATAATTATTTATTTTCAGAATAAATATGAAATATCTCGATAAGATGATTCATTACTTACCTTTCACAGAGTACTGAATGAATAAATCGACTAACTTCTAGGAGATTCTTCAGTGCCTATTATCCAAAATTATATTCTTACATTAATTTTAATTCAAAATTAAATCTAAATAAATTCTAAATCAAAATCTCACTTAGAATCGGACTCTTTTCTAAACTCGATCAAAATCATCAAAATGAAGCCTTTCACTATGCTAATCTTAGAAGGATAACTTTGGAGAGAGAAATCCACCAAGAGAGAGAAATAATCTAGAGAGAGAAAATTCTATAAAGAGAAAGTAGAGAGAGAAAGTTTAATTTTAGAAAGAGAAAATAAGGGTTCAGACTGAAGGAAGAGAGAAAAACTCTCTCTCATTTTTATTTTATTATTTATTTATTTATTTTTTCTTTTCCTTTTTCTTTTTTTCTTTTTCTTTTCTTTTTCCTTTTTCCTTTTCTTTTTCTTTTTTTTTCTTCCTTCTTCTACTTCTTCCCGTGGCCTCCCCTAGGTGAAAAGAAAATGAAACAGGGGACCGAATGGTCCCCTCAACGAAACAGGGGACCGAATGGTCCCCTCATACGGTTGGCAGATCGACGATCAACCGGCATGGAAATGGCCGGCAGTCGGAGGAGAGCGCACCGCCATCCCTAGGGACCCAAATCGATGGCCGGTGACGACCATCGACGTTCGAAAACCAAAAAAACTGAAACCTTTCCCATGACAAAATCTGATGATTTCGATCACCGATGAGCGTGCACACCGACACGGGAAGGAAGGGAGAGAAGAGAGGAAGAGAACCACATGTTTACCTCGAGCTCCGACGACCTCTCCGACTAGGAATTGTGGCGGGCACGGTGATGGTTTCCACGAGCGATTTTCGACGATCTTCATCGTTTCGCTCTAGGATTCTTTGGTAGGAAGAAGGGAGAAGGTCTCCCCCTTAAATAGAGCCGGAGGAGAGGAGTTTGACTCCTCTTCGATGAGGTTTCGAACTTCGATTAGGAGCCAGTCGGGAGAAGAAGACTCCCTGCAGGAGTCTTCTTCATTTTTTTTTTGTGGGTTGGGTTAAGGCCCAATGGACCAGATGTTACATTCTTTCCTCTTAAAAATAAATTTCATCCTTGAAATTTTTCTTACCTGTCACCATTGCATTGGAAGCCTATGCATTCTGTTGAGTAAGCGCATAAACTCTTCCCTGGGTTTTAGAAATCTATCCACCACCCTTATTTTATCCTTCATAAGTTCTTTGGCCAACTTGATTTTCAGTATTTAGCGGGCTGCTAGCAATTTTATGATCCATCTGACCACATTTGAAACAAGCACCTATATTCCAATGGCAATCCTTATCTGCAAAATTTTTGCCACATCTGGAGCACCGCTCATCATCAATCTGTTGAGTCTTATTATCTATTGCTCCCTTAGCTGAACTTTTGATGTTTTTATTATTCTGCCCTTGTGTATCATTTGATTTTACTCTCTTTCTTTGCTTTCTTTCCCTTTCCATGCATTCTTCATTGACTTCTCTTTCAATTATCAATGCTTTGTTTACCACATTTGCATAAGTTGTCAATTCATACGGAATCACTTATTTTCGAATCTCAGTTCTCAGTCTCATCTCAAACTTGTGAACATGTTCTTGCTCACCATCCACTAATCTCGGAGCAAATTTTGCTAACTCTATAAATTTTACTTCATATTCAGTCACACTGATACCCTTTTACTTCAAATAAATGAACTCTTGCTCTTTCTGGATCCTTATACTCCAAGAAAAATACTGATCGTAGAATGCAATCCGAAATCTTTCCTAGGTAAGTATTTCGCCGTCTTGTTAATACTTGCGCTACAGTCGCTGACACCAGTTGTATGCTTCTTCTTGTAGTAAATAAGTTGCATATCGAATCTTTTCTTCATCACGACACTCTTGGATAGCGAAGGCCTTCTCCATCTTCATTATCCAGTTATCAGCCTCCAAAGGTTCAGTAGTCTCTTTGAAAGCTGGAGGAGCAAGCTTTTTAAATTCTGAAATATTATTCCGTTGTACTGGTTGCTTTCCATGTTGTAGTGGTGGATGCTGATGTTGTTGTGTATCTCGTTGTATCTGCTGTTGTTCAAGCATTTGCTGTTGTATTTGTTGTTACATTTGTACCATCTTGATTAGGGTCTGCATTAACTGAGCCATATCCGGTTCCTGACGTGCTCTTGAAGTACTCCCATTAGGATCTACGACTCCCTCTTCCTGAGGGGTGCCACTGGTCAGATGGGGAGTGCTACCATCCCGTGATTGTGATGTCTCTCTTGCAATTCTTTGAGTAGTTCTTGTCATTCTACGGAGAGGCATAATAACCTTGTAGCAGTAAAACCTTATTAGATTCATTTATCTATTTGTTAGGATGGGTTTATTATGATGCTCATACTTTAACGTCCCAATATTTCTAATGTCTACCCACCTATACTCATACTATGTCTAATTCTATATGTCATAATTTATCCACTTATGCTCTGATACCATATTAATTGTCACGGCCCCGGTCCGAGATTGCGAGCAGGAGGTCGCGGCAACTGTCGCATACTTATGAAGAACTCTCTCCATAAGCATGCAAGGCATCTCATTATGATATCAATGCATCACAACGGAATAAATTCAAATAATTATTATTCAACTTTAATTCAAGTAATTAAATCAAATATCTTACATCCAATAAAATTTTACTAAAAATAATAGATCCAAGTTCAATGAAGTTGACAATGCTACATCTCGCCTCTAAAAGTTCTATCCCAATATTTCTTCCCACGCTCGTAATTAATTATCTGAATCTGAAAAATAGAAAGAAAGGTAATGAGTTAGACAGTCTAGTAAGTAACAAATATCTCAACTAGATATTTCAGATATTATATAATTTTTAAGAATAATACTGCAAATAAATATATTTCATGCTGATTTTATACAAATCCAATCTTTTCAAATATTTACATATCATAAATTCGATTCGATTCAAAACACTCGTAACCCAACAGCCTCGACTATGACCAACGTTTAACCCCCATTGGTAGGGTCCACTGAATACCAGCGCACAATCCCCACTGACAGGGTCCACAAACACCAGCGCACAACCTCCACTGGCAGGATCCACTAAATACCAGCACACAACCCCCACTGGTAGGGTCTACTGAGTACCAACGTGTAATCCCCATTGGTGGGGCCCATTGAAACATAGTTAGGCTGAGAGCATAAATTTGATCTGTATCAAAATACTTTTGTATCATAACATATCATAATTTTTCACTGAACATGTGCATAATCGACGAACCATAATATTTCAAAAGTACTTTTTTTTAAAAACATAATTTCATAAATCATGCATAATTTCAAAGAATAATTATTTATTTTCAGAATAAATATAAAATATCTCGAGAAGATGATTCATTACTTACCTTTCACAGAGTACTGAATGAACAGATCGACTAACTTTTAGGAGATTTTTCAGTGCCTATTATCCAAAATTATATTCTTACATTAATTTTAATTCAAAATTAAATCTAAACAAATTCCAAATCAAAATCTCACTTGGAATCGGACTCTTTCCTAAACTTGATCAAAATCATCAAAATGAAGCCTTTTACTATGCTAATCTTAGAAGGATAACTTTGGAGAGAGAAATCCATCAAGAGAGAGAAATAATTTAGAGAAAGAAAATTTTAGAGAGAGAAAGTAGAGAGAGAAAGTCCAATTCTAGAGAAAAAAATAAGGGTTCAGACTGAAGGAAGAGAGAGAAGAGAAAGAAACTCTCCCTCATTTTTATTTTATTACTTATTTATTTTTTTTCTTTTTTCTTTTTCTTTTTGTTTTTTTCTTTTTCTTTTCTTTTTCCTTTTCTTTTTCTTTTTTTTTCTTCCTTCTTCTACTTCTTCTTGTGGCCTCCCCTGGGTGAAAAAAAAATGAAACAGGGGATCGAATGGTCCCCTCATACGGTTGGCCGACCGACGATCGACCGACACGAGAATGGCCCACAGTCAGAGGAGAGCGCACCGCCATCCCAAGGGATCCAAATCGGTGGCCGGCGACGACCACCGACATTCGAAAATCAAAAAAACTGAAACCTTTCCCCCGACAAAATCTGATGATTTCGGTCACCGATGAGTGTGCACACCGGCACGGGAAGGAAGGGAGAGAAGAGAGGAAGAGAACCACATGCTTACCTCGAGCTCTGATGACCTCTCCGGAGAGGAATTATGGTGGGCACGATGATGGTTTCCACGAGCGATTTTCGACGATCTTCACCATTTCGCTCCAGGATTCTTTGGTTAGAAGAAGGGAGAAGGGTCTCCCCCTTACATAGAGCTGGAGGAGAGGAGTTTGACTCCTCTCCGATGAGGTTTCGGACTCCGATTAGGAGCCAGTCGGGAGAAGAAGACTCCCTGTGGGAGTCTTCTTCATTTTTTTTTTTGTGGGCTGGGTTTAAGGCCCAATGGACCAGATGTTATAAGGACCCTCACAACCCTTGTTAGGATCAGATAAGGTTTTGTCTTAAATTCCAAAGCTTTATCCTAAAACTAAGATAGATTGTAAGAAAAAAAAGAGAGCAACAGAGACAAAATTGAAAACTCTTTCTGAATTACCTCGGACATCCAGTGCCCCGACCAATTTATAGCCACTAGAGGGATGCCAAAAGAGAGGGATGCACCACATCTAAGAGGTCTATATAATTTAATTATCAGAGATAAGAGTTGTGAGGAAAATTCAGTGCAGGGGTAAAATGGTAATTTTAAATTTTTTCAAAATTATGATTTTACAGTGAAAAAATATTAATTAATCTAATTAATTAATATAAATTTATCCTACACTAGGATATAAATATGATATATAGGATGCATGCATTTAAATTTGAATTTCAAATTCAAACAGTAAACACTTTACTGTAATGTGTTCAGAACACAATACCTTTGTGCGGGTAGTAGATCACCGCAATCTGATCACCATTGGGAGAGTCTGATCATCGCGATGCAGCCACATAGTGTGTCTGACCTCTGTGGACCATCCACACGAAGCTCCCGATCTGATCAACTCTTCACGAGTGCTAGCTCGTTGTAGAGTCTTTTTGACGGCTGATGCTGATCGAACTCCTTCGATCGATGTCTGTCGATTTTTTGGATGTTCCAGATCATCAACAGACATGCTTGAGAGGATGTTGAAGATCTCTCTGATATTTTATGGGCACACGATACTTGTAGCTCACTTTCTCACTTCCCGAACCTCAGGCTAAAACTCTAGGAAACTCACTGGAAACCTTGCACCCACTTTTCTTTCTTTTCTTTTTTTTTTTCTTGGAAGGATATGGACTTCCTTCTCATGCACAAGACTTCTCAGGCCCTAGAATTTTTCTCCAAAAATCTTCTTCTTGCACGCCCCACTCTTCTCCTCCTTTTATAACAACATCAAATGTCTTATCCAAAAGAAAGGATAAAGATGAGTAATTGCACATTTGAATTCAAATCAAATTTGAATTCAAATGGACACCAACTCATCCCTTATCCACTAAAGATGCGAGGTGTGGCTTAAATTTGCATGGAGTGGTTTCATGAGAAACTTTTTCTCATGTAATAAATAGGGCGTAAAAAAAGGGATAAGGTGCAAAGATTGATTGTCCATTCAAATTCAAATTTTATTTTGAATTTGAATGGCCAACCAATCATCCTTATCCATTCATATGGCACATTAAAGTGGGGCACGGAGAAGGGCTTGGCATAAGGAAAAAATTCATGAGAAGTTTCTTCTCATGAATTCAAATGGGTGCAATGGAAGTGAGGTGGCGCATGGAGATTGGGTCAAGGTGGTTTAATTATTTAAACCAACCTAATTGAACCAAATAAGTTAGGTCTAATTAGACTAATTTAAACCCAACTAAATTAGGCTTAATTAGGCTCAATAAAATCTTAATCAAATCAAGAATTGATTAAGCCCAATCCTTGATCAAATTAGGGACCAAACCATCTCGACGATTAGGTCAACTCTTAACCTAATCGGGTCAAACCCAACTGAATCCAATTCAATTGGACTTGATCTAAAAATAATTACTCAATCAAATTGAGTTAATTAGTGATCAAATTACTAGTTAAACCTCTCATAAATACTGAGTCCAAATCTGATGGGCAATCGGGCATCAGAATTCATAGATATGTAACCCTGATCGAAAAATCCCAACTAGTAGGACTCTTGTCCCCAGTACCCATAATGTGTGGAACTCATGATCAGAGAATCCTGATTCTCGATCATTGAGTCTCAAACATATAGGATTCTACATCAGCCATCAGATCAGATAGGAACCTCTAATGTGTGTGACCCCGCAGGTTCGAACCTAAATCGGTAGCACAGGAATCAATTTCTGTACTAATCGAAGTGACCATCTAGCAATGGTACCCAACGTCCGGATAGGTCGAATAGTCACAATCGTAACACTCAGAACCTACATGAATATGGTTACTGTATAATTCATCCTTTTGACCCCTGTGTTTAGGACGACTCAGGATTAAACTGTCAACCCTGATCAGATCATTCGAATCGTGCTCAACTCAAACAGTCCTGTGACTCCTCACAAGGACTACCCTGGCTAAGGTTTTGCTAAATTGAAACACTACTGTACACAACTCCTAAACTGGAATGGTCAATCCCATCTTGACACATGCACCGATAAGTCAAGTACTTGACTACACCCAGCAGCCTTCCGTCACTGAATTAAAAATTCAGGTAGTCCAGTGCCTAAGTGTAGTGAGTTGCTTGCAAGTCACCGTGGCGGTCTCAGGTCGGAGGGACATTTATACCCATATTCCATCGGAGCAAATCTTGACAGCAGAAATAGCTCCGGAGTCGGTCATGTTCAGTGCAGATGTACCCTTATATCTCACCTGTATGCCATACTAGTGTCTCCACACTCATTGGTTAAGAGGACAACCAACCTATATGGCACACAACGACCTATGCTTGATAAACGTTGTCGTCCTTAGTAACAACGTATCATTTGATCGCGAACAGATTTAAGGACTAAACAACAAATCCTCCTTTGTCGAGTCTAAATAGTCCTAAGGACTTCACCACAACATAGGAGTTCATTAGAAGATGAAACATTTTGTGATGAAAAATACTAAAATAATTTTTATTAATTCATAATTTATGTACATATACAAAAATGAGCACAACTGTCAACAGGCTGATGATTGGCTTTGGGACACTATTCCCAACAATCTCCCACTTGGCCTAAAGCCAATCGGTGCAGTATCTAATACCCATCTTTGACTTGTAGTTGTCAAACTCCTTCACCGTAATGGTTTTAGTGAATGGATCGGCCAGGTTCTTCTTTCCGTCGATCTTCTGAAGATCGACGTCACCTCGATCCATAATTTCCCAGATGAGATGGTAGTGGCGCAGAATATGCTTCGTCCGCTGGTGTGCCTTTGGTTCCTTCGCCTGAGCAATGGCTCTAGAGCTGTCATAGTAGAGCAGAACTGGACCAACAAGGGAGGGTGCTACTCCAAGCTCGGTGATGAATTTCTTCAGCCACATCGCTTCTTTGGCAGCATCTGATGCAGCGACATACTCCGCCTCGCAAACTGAATCAGCCACTATGTGCTGCTTGAAACTTTTCTAGCAGATAGCCCCACCATTAAGGGTAAAAATAAATTCCGACACACTTTTACTGTCATCGTGATCAGACTAAAAATTAGAGTCTGTAAATCCTATAAGTCTCAAGTCCGATTCACCATAAACAAGCCACTGGTCCTTAGTATTTCTTAAATACTTCAGGATGGTTTTAACAACTTTTCAGTGATTCTCCCCTGGATCAGATTGGTATCTACTCACTACCCCTAGTGAGTATGCCACATCTAGTCGTGTACATGTCATGGCATACATGATAGATCCCACTGCCGAAGCATATGGAATCCTATCCATACGCTCTCTCTCTTGAGGTGTTGTCGGATAATCCCTCTTTGAGAGAGAAATTCCATGGCCTATGGGAAGATAGCCTTTCTTAGAATTCTTCATGCTGAACCTCTTCAGCATAGTATCAATGTACGTGGACTGAGATAAACCAAGCAACCTTTTAGATCTATCCCTATAGATCATCATCCCTAGGATGTAGGAAGCTTCTCCCAGATGCTTCATGAAGAACTGTGACGACAGCCAAATCTTTATTCCCTGTAATGCAGGGACATCATTCCCGATTAAGAGAATGTCATCCACATACAATACAAGAAATACTACTACTGGACCATTAGCCCACTTATAAATGCAAGGCTCTTCTCTGTTCTTAACGAAGCCATATATCTTGATCGTCTTATCAAAATGTATGTTCCAACTCCGGGATGCCTGCTTAAGTCCATAAATGGACCTTTGTAGTCTGCACACCTTAGACTCATCTGTGGATGTGAATCCTTCAGGTTGTATCATATACACCTCTTTGTCCAGCTCTCCATTTAGGAAAGCTGTCTTTACATCCATCTGTCAGATTTCATAGTCTAGATAGACAGCTATCGCAAGCATAATCCGAATGGATTTGAGCATTGCCACAGGAGAACGTCTCATCATAGTCTATACCATAACGTTGACGATATCCCTTGGCAACCAGACGGACTTTATAGGTTTTTACATTTCCATCTGCACCCCTCTTCCTCTTGAAGACCCACTTACACCCTATGGGTTTTACTCCTTCGGGTGGGTCAATCAATGTCCACACATCATTGACCTTCAAGGACTCCATTTCGGATTTCATGGCCTCTAGCCATTTCTCAGAGTTGGGTCTCTGCATTGCATCCATGTAGGTGATCGGATCCTCATCGTTTTCATCAAGTTCGATAGGATCGTCATCCCGGATCAAGAAACCATAGTATCTGTCCAGTTGACGTGGTACTCTACCAAATCGCCTTAAGGGTGCTTGAACAATGGGCTCCGGATCTGATCTAATCAAATCCGATTCAGGTTCAGCAACTTGTGTCAATTTTTCCACCTGTCGAACTTCGTCAAGTTTGACCTTAGAGGCAACAGTCCCTTCACCAAGGAACTCCTTTTCCAAAAAGATTGCCTTAAGGCTGACAAACACTTTTTGCTTATCAGCTAGGTAGAAGTAATATCCTTTGGTCTCTTTTGAGTATCCTATAAAATTACACTTGTCAGACCTAGGTCCAAGCTTGTCCGTAATTAAACGTTTAACATAAGCTGGACACCCCCAAACCTTAAGGTGCGAGAGTACTGGCTTACATCCTATCCATATCTCATATGGTGTTTTGGTTATAGACTTATTCGAAACTCTATTTAGAAGGTAATAAGTCGATTCGAGCGCATATCCCCAGAGGAAGATCGACAGACCAGCAAACCCCATCATGGATTGAACCATGTCCAACAAGATCCGATTCCTCCTTTCAGATACACCATTATATTGTGGTGTTCCAAGAGGAGTCCACTGAGAGAGAATCCCATTCTCCCCAAGATATGTAAGAAAATCATTGGAAAGGTATTCACCTCCTCGATCAGATCGAAGAGTTTTAATACACTTTTCAGTTTATTTTTCTACCTTATTTTGAAATAGTTTGAACATTTCAAATGACTCTGACTTATGCTTCATTAAATAGACATACCCATACCTTGATAGGTCATCTGTGAAGGTTATGAAGTAGAAATATCCACCTCTTGCACTTGAGCTCATGGGTCCACATACATCAGAATGTACCAAACCCAAGAGTTCACTGGCTCGCTCATCTTTTTCAGTAAAATGTGATTTGGTCATTTTATCAAGAAGACAGGACTCACAGGTTGGAAGTGATTCACAATCACCTACTTCAAGAATTTCTTCTTGAGCCAACCTGTTTATCCTGTTCTTATTGATATGACCTAGCCTACAGTACCAAAGGTAGACTTCTGACACATTATCTATTCTAGGACGTTTACCGAAGGTTTGAACCACATTAACAGGTTGTGATAGAAAGTAAATTTTATTATTAAGTTATCCAACAAATATTGTAACACTATTCAAAATGATATTGCAAATATTTCTTTTTATTAAAAATTGATAACCGTTCATGGCCAAAAGGCCTACAGAAATAATATTTAATAAAAAGCTTGGACAATAGTGACATTCTCTCAGAATTATGTTTCGAGAATTGATTACAAGGTTCATGATTCCTAATGCTAGAACTGGAACTTTGCTTCCATCTCCAACGTTCAGGAACCTCTCACCTTCATCAAATCTCCTACTGACCTGCAGACCCTGCATCGAATTGCAAATATGATAAGGGCTTCCAATATCCAATACCCAAGCAGTAGTATAACAAATGAAAAAGTTGCAAAGTGTTATCATATAAGTACCTTGCTTCTTCTTCGGCCTGTTCGGGTCTACGGAGGTAATGTATAGAGGACAGTTCCTCTTCCAGTGCCCCTGCTTCTTGCAAAAGAAGCACTCCGCCTGGCTCTGGTCGGGCTTGTGCTTCTTGGTCTGACCCTATGCATACATTCCAGCATGCAGCTGGACCTTCTTATTCTTCTTCTTCTTGTTCTTCTTCTTCCCTTTCTTAAAGGGTCGACGACCAGAAGAAGACCCTCCCACAATATTCACCGACTCCTTATGGAGTTGGTGATCCTTCTCAAAGTTCTGCAGCAACCCCAACAAGCCGTGGTAGTTCACTGCAGGCTTTGTCATCCGAAAATGAGTAAGAAAGAGGAGGAAGGACATGGGCAATGAATTAAGGATAGCATCCTTACCAAGCTGCTCATGCAAGAAAAAGCCCAGTTTACTTAGGCGCTCAATCATTTCGATCATGTACAGTACATGATCAGTGACTGAGGCTCCATCCCTTATTCGAGTATTGAAAATGGCATAACTAGTTTTGTGTCTTTCAACATCGTCAGGCGTGCCAAAGGAGTCGTTCAACATTTGAAGCATCTCTTGGGGCTGGGCATTCTCGAACCTACGGCTGAACTCATCATTCATTGCTACCAGCATTATGCACCGAATGGTGGTGCGATCGTTGAGCCACTTCTGATAAGTATCTCAGACCGTCCCTCTAACGTTCGGGGCTGGCTCCTCAAGTGCAGGATCCGTTACTACATAAAGGATCCGCTCATGCTCAAGGATGATTTTTAATTTTTGATACCAGCTATCGAAATTAGGTCCCATGAGCTTGTCATTATCTAATAATGACCGGAGGGACAGGGTAGTGGCCATAGCTACATAAAGAAAAACCAGACCTCTATTAGTATATAAATTATAAATACTAAAGACTTAAACTTTAGTCTAAAGTTTCTCTCAGTATTTTTACAAACTGGTAGCCTCAACCTCCAATTCGAGAAATTACTTTAATTCCTTAGTGGGTACTAGAATCCACACAAACTACACACGAGCCCAACTTTGGTTGGTCAACCCATGTGCATCTATGGGTAGGTTCATAACCAGTTATTTCTCTAAACAACTTCTAGTAATTGATTTTGCCCCAGAACCTAATCAGTAGGCTTTAGCCTCCACTGAAAAGATCTGGTTTGGTCCAACCATTAACATGATTTGATTTGGTGAATCAGACCAATAAATGATCAGGCCCGACTTTGGCCAGCCAACCTAATCACCATTAGAAAGACTCAAACCAAATTATCATATTATGAATGATAATTCCATTAGTCAATAAGCACCAGGCCTTTGGGCCTCCAATGATTATTAAACTAATGGACTCATTATCACTCACTTAATGGGAGGCTATGACTTAGTTATCAATATAACTTAATCATTTTTAGGGACCTAATAATTTTTGAGGATTTTATTAAAGGATAGATGAGAAAAAAATATCCAGCCAATTTCAATCCTCCCACTGACTTCACCAAGTCAGATTAAAAAGGATTTACTTAAAGCTGGCATTAAGAGCACCTAAATCAGTCAAACTGATTTACCTAATGACATTGGTGAGTCCTAATCACCAAGTGATCTAATCAAAACCTAATTCACCAGGTTAGCCAGGTAAGTGAGATCAGTGGTGGGGATAAGCCATTAACTCGTCAGAGATCAAATCACTGTGAGTAGCTCCCGCTTAAAAACCACAGGTCAAATTGCCAAACTTACCTTAGACACCAACTGGTTCATTAGTTTTAATTTGATCAACTTAGTAAATTGGGTTCCACCGCATAGCCATGAATTAAGTCCATCTTGGTCTAGTTAAAGACAAGGACCCATTCAACTACAACTATTGGAGTTGAGTCTAGAGTATCCTTGACCTAATCTAATTTAACTTTTGATTAGATTTGACCAATTACTCTAATTTAGTCTATTTCTTTAAGCTAACCTTAGGTCTAACCCAATTATGGACCTAATCCATCTAACCCATTGACCCACAAGTTTATGCAATTATCTTAGATCTTAATTCACAATTCTAGACCTACTAGACAACACTTAATTCTTTTAATTAAGTATTTGGGCTGATGGGTCAGGGTTTGGCATTTCGAAAATAATTTTCAAATTTGAAAGGTTTTATTTTCTGTTCACCAAATATGTTGACTCATTTCACAAATAGATCAGCACATTTCATAAATAGCAATCCTATGGCTAATTACATAACAGAAAATAATTCAATCAAAATAAATCATGAATATTCTTTTAGATCTAATCTAACACATTCATGATAAATTTTACAATTGAACATTTACATTTAATTCCTTTCGCTGCTTCATCTACATGGGATATAATTGCAGCGGCACCCCTACCACCATAGGAGACCCCATCGAATGAGAGAAGAGGGCCTTTAAACCCTACTTTTCTCCTATGACTGGACGGCCATGGCAACCAACCCAATTCGATTACTTGCTACTTGGATCAAGTATATCTAAATATACCAATTTAAAAATTTAAAATTTAAATTTTTGAATTTCAAATTTTAAATTTTGAATTTCAAATTTCAAACAAATTTCAAATTTTCAAATTTTTGAATTTCAAATTTCAAATTTTAAATTTTAAATTTTAAATTTTAAATTTTAAATTTCAAATTTAAAATTTCAACCAAATTTTAAATTTCAAATTTTGAATTTCAAATTTTTGAATTTTAAATTTTGAATTTCAAATTTTAAAATTCAAATTTTAAATTTTTGAATTTCAAATTTCAAATTTAAACATTTAGATTACAACTTAATCTATGCATGCAAATATATATATCATATCTAAGAACCCACTCTAATATCATTTGTGAGAAAAATTCAGTGCAGGGGTAAAATGATAATTTAAAACTTTTTCAAAATTATGATTTTACAGTAAAAAAATATTAATTAATCTAATTAATTAATATAAATTTATCCTACTCTAAGATCTAAATATGATATATAGCATGCATGCATTTAAATTTGAATTTCAAATTCAAACAGTAAACACTTTACTGTAATGTGTTCAGAACACAATACCTTTGTGCGGACAGTAGATCGCCGCAATCTGATCACTGTTGGAAGAGTCTGATCATCGTGATGTAGCCACATAGTGTGTCTGACCTCTGTGGATCATCCACACGAAGCTTCCGATCTGATCGACTCCTCACGAGTGCTAGCTCGTTGTAGAGCCCTTTTGACGGCCGATGCTGATCGAACTCCTTCGATCGATGTCTGTCGATTTTTTGGATGCTCCAGATCATCAACAGACATGCTTGAGAGGATGTTGAAGATCTCTCTGAGATTTTGTGGGCTCACGACACTCGTAGCTCACTTTCTCACTTCCCGAACCCCAAGCTAAAACTCTAGGGAACTCACTGAAAATCTTGCACCCACTTTTCTTTCTTTTCTTTTCTTTTCTCTTGGAAGGATATGGACTTCCTTCTCACGCACAAGACTTCTCACACCCCAGAATTTTTTTCCAAAAATCTTCTTCTTGCACGCCCCACTCTTCTCCTCCTTTTATAACAATATCAAATGTCTTATCCAAAAGAAAGGATAAAGATGAGTAATTGCACATTTGAATTCAAGTCAAATTTGAATTCAAATGGACACCAACTCATCTCTTATCCACTAAAGGTGTGAGGCATGGCTTAAATTATACATAGAGTGATTTCATGAGAAACCTTTTCTCATATAATAAATAGGGCGTAAAAAAAGGGATAAGGTGCAAAGATTGATTGCCCATTCAAATTCAAACTTTATTTTGAATTTAAATGACCAACCAATCATCCTTATCCATTCATATGGCACATTAAAGTGGGGCGTGGAGAAGGGCTTGGCGTGAGAAAAAAATTCATGAGAAGTTTCTTCTCATGAATTCAAATGGGTGCAATGGAAGTGAGGTGGCGCATGGAGATTGGGTCAAGGTGGTTTAATTATTTAAACCAACCTAATTGAACCAAATAAGTTAGGTCCAATTAGACTAATTTAAACCTAACTAAATTAGGCTTAATTAAGCTCAATAAAATCTTAATCAAATCAGAAATTTATTAAGCCCAACCCTTGATCAAATCAGGGATCAAACCATCTCGACGATTAGGTCAACTCTTAACCTAATCGGGTCAAACCCAACTGAATCCAATTCAATTAGACTTGATCCAAAAATAATTACTCAATCAAATTGAGTTAATTAGTGATCAAATCACTAATTAAACCTCTCATAAATATTGAGTCCAAATCCGATGGGCAATCGGGCATCAGAATTCATCGATATGTAACCCTGATCGAAAAGTCCCAACCAGTGGGACTCTTGTCCCTGGTACCCATAATGTGTGGAACTCATGATCAGAGAATCTTGATTCTCGATCATTGAGTCCCAAACATATAAGATTCTACATCAGCCATCAGATCAGATAGGAACCTCTAATGTGTGTGACCCCGCAGGTTCGAACCTAAGCCGGTAGCACAGGAACCAATTCCTGTACTAATCGAAGTGACCATCTAGCAGTGGTACCCGACGTCTGGATAGGTCGAATAGTCGTAATCTCAACACTCAGAACCTACATGAATATGGTTACTGTATAATTCATCCTTTTGACCTCGGTGTTTAGGACGACTTAGGGTTAAACTGTCAACCTTGATTAGATCATCCGAATCATGCTTAACTCAAACAGTCCTGTGACTCCTCACAAGGACTACCCTGGCCAAGATTTTGCTAAATTGAAACACGACTGTACACAGCTCCTAAACTGGAATGGTCAATCCCATCTTGACACATGCACCGATAAGTTAAGTACTTGACTACACCTAGCAGCCTTCCATCACTGAATTAGAATTCAGGTAGTCCAGTGCCTAAGTGCAGTGAGTTGCTTGCAAGTCACCATGACGGTCTAAGGTCGGAGGGATATTTATACCCATATTCCATCGGAGCAAATTTTGACAGCAGAAATAGCTCTGGAGTCGGTCACGTTCAGTTTAGATGTACCCTTACATCTCACCTGTATGCCATACTAGTGTCTCCACACTCATTGGTTAATAGGACAACAAACCTATATGGCACACAACGACCTATGCTTGATAAACGTTGTCATCCTTAGTAACAATGTATCATTTGGTCACGAACAGATTTAAGGACTAAATGACAAATTCTCCTTTGTCGAGTCTAAATAGTCCTAAGGACTTCAGCACAACATAGGAGTTCATTAGAAGATGAAATATTTTGTGATGAAAAATATAAAAATAATTTTTATTAATTCATAATTCATATACATATACAAAAATGAGTACAACTATCAACAGGCTGACGATTGGCTTTGGGATACTATTCCCAACAAGAGTTCCTTCAAACAGAAGGACTCTTATCAATGATACGTCGATCAGCACCCTGCTCTGCGTGTGCGACTAGAGAAGGGATGTTTTTGCATCCCTTCTCAAATCAAAAAAATTCTCAAAAATCTACATAGATAGAAGATTTAATCTTTTTTCTAGAACATATAATGAGTGGATAAAAATTCTCACAAGTAGATGTGTTCTCAAGTCCTTTCATACAAAGTCTGATCACCGTATGTGTAGGCATGAGGAGGAACTTATGTCATCCATTTGGCATCTAGATAAGTCTTGAAAAATTTTAAAAAAATTATCAAAAATATCTTGTCAAATGTAAAATATTATCACTAAAAATTGTTTTATTCTAAAAGCATTTGATAAGGAGAAGGACTCTCCAAATCTTGGAGAGATGCGACGCTTCTGCACATGTATGAGACTTCCTTCCTTTTTCTAATTTTTCTCTGCCCCAAAAATTCTAAAAAAAATACATCTCATGCTTTGAGATATGCACTAGAGGATGGAGGGTGATATGGGCTATCACACATATCTTAATCCTATGCCAGAAGGACTCTTTTCTTCTACCCATGCCAACACTTATACGCAGAATCTATTTTGCACCAAGAGTCCTTCACAACTTGGACTCTTCATAATTGATGTTAAAATAAGATGTGGCACCCCAATTTGGGTTGCTTCCAGGTGGCATGACCTAACCCAAATATCCACTAAATTGGGCTAGCTAATTAGCAAGGGATGAGATCAAATTGACCTCCAAAGGAGCAAGGGTTCCACACGTGCTATCATGCTTACCAAAGCCCTGATTGAATCTAAAATTTCAGTCAACCTTTTTCAAAAGGGTCCTTGGCCAATTTTTATATGTGTGTGACCCATTAGATTCTACATCTAGCTGGTAGTTGGTTTGGGTACAAGTTGACTAAATTTGATTAGATTTCAATCTAATCGATTTAGGTCCAATCGAGCTAACCCGAGTTCAACAATTATAATCCTTTCTAATTGACGATCGAATTAAACTCTTTAATTCGATCAAAAATCTACAAGTCAAGATTGATGTCTAGCAATGTATCATGACTATCTAGAAGATATAAAATTTTAGTAAAAATACCAAATATACCCTTTATTGATAAGTTACCATACAATTCAATCCTTCGATCATCTCTGCACCCTGAATATGTTCATGAGTATGGAATTATGTCAAACTCAAATACATATTCATATCGATTCTCAATTAACTAATGATGACTCCAACAAAGAAGTATTAGAAACTCTTTCTAATCTTCTTTCTATTTTTGGCCAAAAGACTTTTCTCAAGTCATCTAAGATTGAGAATACACAAGATGCGATCTCCTCTTACTATGAGTGATCGATTCCATGTTGACATACTCACAACCTTCATATACACTCCACCATATCCAGAACACTCTGTACATATCTTAATGCCATACCTGGGTATGAACCAAAATATGGATTCATGTGCACAAGATTCTATGGTGGTCTCAGGTCTAAGGATCACTTGCACAAGTCCTACTTAGAGAACCATCTTTGACATGCAAGTAAGGCTTCCATAAGATGTTCTCTTTCATCGAGTTAATTCAGTGGATTTATTTTTCAAATGAGCACCCACATCTTCATATTAGTGTCCGACATAAGTGGCTAGTGAGATCTGCCACCCTCTCTATCGAGCATACATAGGATATGCCAGTCTATCTGGAATATTGATTTCCGACTCAATGTTCCTACGATCAGGAATGTTTAAAATTAAGATTTTAAGATTTTAGGTCTCACTCGCATGATCCATTCATGTCTCCTAAAGCTATTGCTCTAATCTTTGGGGTTCATCATAATCTTAGACATAATAAGATGCAGCTAATATGATGAATCAATACCTTAAATAATAAATATCATTTCATGAGTTGAAAAATTATAAAGAAAAGTTCTATCGCAACACACTTACGATTGGCTTATAGGGCACTCCTCTTTTATGTGTGGCAGCCCCAATCACCCTCCATCCTTTGGTGCACATCTCAAAGTATGAGATGGATTTTTTCTTGATAATTTGGGGTGGAGAAAAATTGGAAACAAGAAGGGTCTCTCATGCATGCGCGTTGAAGCATCATGTTTCCTCTCATTTCAGAGAGTCCTCCCAATTAAACTCATTCAAATTGGAATAATTTTTTTTGATAATGTTTCACATTTGATCAAGTATTTTTGATTATTTTTTTGGATTTTTTTTAGACTTATCAGATGGCCAAATGGATGCCAGAAGCCTCCTCATGTGCGTGCACGTGGGTGATCAGAACTCGCATGAAGAGGTGCGAGGATAACATCCTTCTATGAGATTTTTATCATCTTATCAAGTTTTATGAAATTAAAAATGAGTCCCCTATCCACATGGTTTTTTGTGGATTTTTGTTGATTTGAGAAGGGATGCAAAAATATCCCTTCTTTGGTCGCACATGCAGGTAAATGTGCAGATTGACATATCATTGATAAGAGTCCTTCTGCTTGAAGAAACTCTTATCTCTGATAATCAGTTCAGATAGATCTCTTGGATGAGGCATGTCCTTTCCTTTTGGCACTCCTTTAGTGGCTATAAAAAAGTTTGGGTGCTGGGTGTTTGATGCATTCAGATAGAGTTTCCATTTTCTCTCTATTGTTCTCCCTTCTTTCTTACAACCCATCTTGATTTTAGGACAAGGCTTTGGGATTTAAGATAAAACCTTATCTGATCCTAACAAGGGTTAGAAAGATTCTAAAAAGGAGAAATCAGAAGTCTAGAGGAAGTTGTAAGAGGGTCGAGTTGGGTTCTTAAAGAAACCTAATCGATACAGGGCTAGTCGAGTTTTAGGGGCTAAAACTCTTGAAGCAAGGTGAAGGAGGAGTGCTGTATTTAGTTCAATTTTCATGTGGATCACCATTGGAAGGCGGACACTTGGATACCTCATAAAAATTTGGCTTAGCACTATAAGTATTCTTTTTTTTCTAGTTTACATTTATTATACTTTGATTGACATGGTCAAGGATTTCTGAGCATTAGGATTTCTGGTGCATCAGGTGTTTCGAATAAAAATTTTAAGCACCTAACTCTTTTGCTGCACCATCAAAACCCAGCAGTGGTATCAGAGCCTACCTTAATTTATATAATCAAAGATTAAATTATTATCTTGATTGTGATCTAGCATGGATTTTTGGTTTGGTTCAAGTCGGGTCAGGGGTTGAATCCAATTGAACATCTAAACCCTAGTATGTCTTAGAGATATATTTTATTAAATGCATGATGTATGTATAGAATCTATCTTAGTAGCTTAGTACTCTAATTAAGATTTATCACCAGGCCGTCTAGTTATAAGAGTAAGTAGGATTCAAAGACCCTCTTTTTCTATTCCATAGGATACTTTTATGGCGTATAGTGGTGCCACTGTGTCTTTTCAAGAAGAAGAATCATGAAAAGAGTGTTTTATATTCATGCATATTATTAAGTACTTCATATGCATAAGATACTATGTTATAATCATGTTGTATGATTATGTTTTCATATCTTAGAGATATGATTAGATACCTTGATTAGTTGTTATGTTTATTAAGATACAACTATAATAGTGCATCATAGTAATTGATTCAATAAGGATGTGCATGAGACCATTAAAGTCCTCATAAAAATCATATTAAGTCATAGTATTGTGAACCAAAAATTGATATATTTTTTGAATCAATTAATCAATTAGTATCTAAGGAGTGTTTCAAGTGCGGTGGTTATTTAATTGGTTCTATTTGCTGGCCTGACCAATTTTATTCAATGTCTTAGAAAAGCAATGGGGGGATCCCCACCAATCTTAACACTTTTTTGATCAATTGGATTAGTTCGAATCTTGAATAAAGATAGCTCAGTATTTTGAACACTACATATGCCTTCCTTCATACCTAGTCAATATCCTGTCAAAAATCATAGTAGGTTTATTTTAATATCTACAAGGCTTGCTATGGGGATTGATGTGGGTTTGTCTTGATGTATATTAGATGCTTTACGATATATTTTGGATATGTTGCTTTATTATGATATCCACAAGGGTAGTATTTTTTAGATATGACTGTATAGAAATGAAGGATCTGACTTAACTATAAAATACTATAGTTTGTTGTGATATCCACAAGGCTATGAGTATTTTTAGAAGCAAAGTTTATGTTGAGAATTGTATGAGATACAATTAGATAGATTTCCCTATCTTTGAGCTCATTGAGGTTTGTTATGATATCCACAAGACTTCATTGAGGAATTAGGGTCTTAATCCCATTAAGAAAGTAGATTAGGATTTCTTGTTTACTATAGGAGAGGGCTATGGTATCCGATAAAATAATAGAAGATATAACTAGTTAAAAGACCTCATCTAGTTATGCATGTTAAACATGAGTAGTCTACTTATACTATTGTTCTTCATTTATGTAGATTTAAGTCTGCATTATGGCTTCTTTATTTTTACTGCATGAAATCATGAATAAAAATATGTTGGCCGATCCAAACTATGTAGATTGGTTGAGAAACTTGCAAATTAGGTTCGTATCAGAGAAGAATTCTGATGTTTTAGATATTCCTGACCCTAGATAGGTCAGTAATAATGAAAAGATAAAAGATATCCTCATAGATATTATCGATTCATTTTGTGGTAAATTTGGATATTGGAAGAATAATTGCAAGAATTATCTTACAAGCTTGAAGCAAGGTGCAAGCATAGCACTAAAAGGTGTGTATATGATACAGACCTATTTTTTATTGAGTGGCTCAAATTCTGATACTTGGGTATTAGATACCACCTATGGATCACATATTTGTAATTCATTACAGCGATTACAAAATATCAAAGGTCTGAAAAGAGGTAACCTCGAGCTTTATGACGCAAGTGGAGAGTCCATTAGTGCAGAGGCTGTGGGAACCTATATGCTTCTTTTGCCTTCAGACAAAACTTTAGAATCAAAAGATTGTTATTACATGCCAAAGGTCATTGAAAACATTATTTCTATACCTTTGTTATTAAAACAAGGTTATGAAATAAGGCTGATGGGAAATGGATGCTCCATTTTCTTTTCTAATGAATTTTATGGCAATGGTTATATTGATAACAATCTTTTAATTTTTGCACTCAACAAAAATATTTTTTATATTGAAAGAAAGAGAGAAGATATGAATATCACATATCTCTGGCATTGTCGTCTTGATCATATTAGTGAGTCAAGGATAAACAAGTTATACAAGAAAAATTTTTTGACCCATATGATTATGAATCATTGAAAACTTATGAATCTTGTCTCATAGATAAGATGACCAAGACTCCATTCCCTAGACATGGAGAGCGAACGAATGAGTTGTTAGCCCTAATACATATAGATGTATGTGGATCGATTGTTGTGATCTAGGTGGTGTGCCCAAGGCCCAGGGGACCAAGGCTAAGGCCAAGGTCCATCATTCATGAGGGCTTCATGGAGGCTCTAGGGCTAGTTGGGCCCTAGGTTGAAAGGCTGTGGGCCTTTCGGGTTCTTGAGGTCTAGGTTATGTGGGCCTCAAGGGACCAACTCTTTATGGGCAAAGTTTGAGCCCAGGATAGGTGAGATTAGGTTGAGTTATGGGTGTACATGGGCTTGGATTAACCTAATCTCCCATAGAGTTGGTCAAGGGAGTTTTGGGTTTGGGTCACTTGACCCTGTGTTTATATATACATGTACTGTGTATAGGTTTGATTAAGCCAAGGAATACAAGACTCTTTCTCCCAAGTCTCTCTCTCTCTTCTCCCTCTCTCTCCAGCCATCCTCCACACCCCAGGAGCAAGAAACCCTAGGGTTTCTTGCCGCCAGGTCCCAAAAAGGCAGGAAAAGCAAGGAGGCGCTAGCCCCTTCCCCCTTGCAGCCGCCGACTCTCTCTCTTCTCCTTCTCTTGCAGTCACCCAAACACTAGATCCAGGATCTGAAATCTCTTGCAAAGAAGTTGGTACAAGTTCCTCTCAGATCTGGAGTTGATCTGAGGTCGTTTGAGGTGTGGATGAGATCTCCATCAATAGATCTACAGGAAAGGCTGCAGCAGGACAGATCTGTAAGGTCTGTCTCCATCTATCTTCTTCCCCATCTAGAATACCCCGATTTGAGATCTATAGATTGAAAGACCTCGGTCCAGGCCTGATCTGGTTGGGTACCAGATCTTGGATTTTTTAGAGGTGATTTTAGAGGCATTCTTCATCTGGAACGAAAGGCTGATGAAGAAGACAGCAACCAGGCTGATTTCGTCAAGGACCTTGGATCGAGTCTAGAAGTCTCCAGATTTGTTCATTGCTAGTTCTGCTGCACCCAAGGTCCATGGGAGGAGCTGGGATCATACTCCAATAGTTGGTATCAGAGCCACAATGGTGAGGAAGCGGTTCCAAGCGTGAGAAGTTGAAGATCCCAAGTGCTGAAAATTTTCAGCAAGGTACCATCAAGGTATATTCTACACTTCTTGATTTTATATTGCTTGGTTGGCTTGGATCCAGTCATGGGCAGCAATATGAAGGTCAATTTCGAGAAGTTTGATGGCAAGGAGAATTTTTCCATATGAAAAATCTGGGTGGAGGATCTTCTGGTGCAAGCAGATCTGGATCAGGCTTTGGATGAGAAGCCTGAGGGAATGACAGATAGACAATCGGCATCGTTGGAGAAGAAAGCATGCCCGGTGATTAGAGGATGTTTGGTGGATGTGGCATTGTATTCGGTGCTGGAAGAAAAGACCCCGAAGGGCCTTTGGTCGAAGTTGCACACCATGTATATGGGGAAGAATATGTGCAACAAGCTAATGCTGAAGAAGAGGTTGTACAGTCTTCGGATGCAGGAGGGATCTGATGTGATTGGCCACATTCAGAGGTTCGACCAGTTGTGCATGAAGTTGATGAATATCGGGATGAAGCTGGATGAGGAGGACAAGTCCCTGTTGCTTTTGTGTTCGCTGCCAGGATCATATGACTCTTTGGTGACTACATTGCTCTATGGCAAGGAGACTCTGGAATATGAGGACATGGTCTCGGTGCTGAGGTCTAATAAGCAAAGGAAAAAGTTGACCAGAGATCGGGCTCCCCAGGAGGGTTTGGCAGTAGGGGAGAGGACAGGTAGAGGCAGAGGCAGAAGCAAGTCCAGGGGGCGGTCCAAGTCCAGGAAGGGAAAGAAAGAGATGAAATGCTTCAAGTGCAATGAGTTCGGGCACTTCAAGCGAGAATGTCCACTATGGAAGAGCAAGAAGGGAGAAAGAAGTGGCTCAGAATCAGTGAGTGCAGTTACTGGACAGCAGGTGGAGGATGATCTACTTGTGGTATCAAATGGTCACAGGCATTACACAGAAAAGTGGACACTAGACTCTGCGTGCTCACATCACTACACACCACACAGGTCTTGGTTTGCGACATACACCAAGATAGATGAGAGATCAGTGACTCTAGGCGACAATCATCCTTGCAAGGTGGCTGGGATAGGGACAGTCAGGGTGAGGATGTTTGATGGGATTGTAAGGATATTGACAAATGTAAAGCACGTCCCGGAGCTGGAAAAGAATCTGGTGTCACTAGGCTATTTGGAGTGCAATGGATACAGCTTCAACAGTAGGGCTAGAAGCGGAGTACTGAACATCTCCAATGGAGCTATGGTGGTGATGAGAGGCAGGAGGTTGGACAATAACCTCTATCGCATGGAGGAACTGTGGTGACCGGAGAGTCTGATGCAGCAGCTACAGCACAGGACTGACAGGGGGCTTACAGGATGTGGCACTACCGCCTAGGCCACATGGGTGACAGGGGGCTGAGGGAGTTGAGCAGGAGAGGACTCATCTCTGATCTGGAGGATGGTGTTACAGGGGAGATCTGTGAGCCTTGCCAGATGGGAAAGCAGAGGAGAGTTAAGTTCAACATCAGTACAGCCCGCAGTGCAGCCCCTCTGGAGTTAGTACACATGGATGTGTGGGGACCAGCCCCAGTTTTAGCAAGGAATGGGGCCAGATACTTCATGACCCTGATTGATGATTTCTCAAGAAAACTCTGGATTTACTTCATGAGAGAGAAGTCAAAGGTCTTCACCAAGTTCAAGATTTGGAGAGCGGAGGTGGAGAAAGAGCAGGGGAGGAGTGTGAAGTGTCTGAGGTCAGACAATGGTGGGGAGTACACCAGCAGAGAGTTCCAGGATTACTGTGAGGAGTGTGGGATCAGGAGACACTTCTCAGTTAAGGAGACTCAGCAGAATGGGGTGGCTGAGAGGATGAACAGAATACTTCTGGAAAAGGCATGATGCATGAGGCTGCAGGCAGGGCTTCCAAAGGCGTTTTGGGTTGACGCAGTAGACGCAGCGGGTTACTTGATCAATCGATCACCTCACACCAAGTTGGATGGCAGGCTTTCAGAGGAGGTGTGGTCTGGGAGGACAGTTGGGCTGGGCCATCTACGGGTATTTGGGTGCACGGCCTATGTGCACATTGGAGCTGGTGAGCAGAGCAAGCTAGATGCCAGATCACGCAAGGCGATGTTTCTAGGCTATCCGCGAGGAGTCAAGGGATACAGACTGTGGGATCCCTTGGGAAAGAAGGTCATCATTAGTTGGGATGTGACTTTTGATGAGGAGTCAGTCCTACGGAGGTGAGCAAGCATGGAGGAGCAGCAGGAGCAGGAGGAGGTCCAGCAGGGTGCTGCTGGACAGCTAACCTCTTTGATTTTGCCTCTTGCAGGTACTACTGGAGGACATGACATTCAGGTGGAGCACCTACCTAAGGTGTCTCCACAGGTGGAGAGGACTCGGACGGATGATCGAGGCGGAGAGGTCCAGCCGGAGCGAGTTGGATCGAGGATTGATATCGGTGTTGCCCTACACAAGCCCAAGAGGACCATCAGGCAACCGGACCGATATGGCTTCGAGGAGACACTGTCATATGCCCTGGTGACAGCGAATAGAGACCCATATATATATCAAGAGGCTATTGAGAGCCAGGATAGAGAGCGGTGGGTCCAGGCGATGTCCGAGGAGATGCAGTCTCTCCACAAGAACCAGACGTGGCGATTGGTGCAGTTGCCACAGGGGAAGAGGTCCATTGGCTGCAAATGGGTCTACAGTCGCAAGGAAGGGCCTTCAGAGCAAAGAGGTATTAGATTCAAGGTGAGGTTAGTGGACAAGGGATACTCTCAGAAGGAAGGCATCGACTTCAGCGAGGTCTTCTCTCCCGTCGTCAGACATACTTCCATCAGAGTGTTGTTGAGCATTATAGCAGCTCAGGATTTAGAGCTGGAGCAGATGGATGTCAAGATGGCGTTCCTCCATGGGCATTTGGAGGAGAGGATTTACATGGAGCAGCCACCCAATTTCAGGGATCCAGGATCAGAGGGAAAGGTTTATTTGTTGCAGAAGTCACTGTACGGGCTGAAGCAGTCGTCGAGGCAATGGTACAAACGGTTCAACTCCTATGTGTGTAGTATTGGACTTTTCAGGTGTGAGTTTGATCCGTGTGTTTATGTTCAGTCTCTTGAGGATGGTTCTAGGGTGTTCCTACTCTTGTATGTGGATGACATGCTTATAGCATGCAAGAGTAGGAAGGTTGTGCAAGATTTGAAGGCATCCTTATCTTGGGAGTTTGAGATAAAGGATTTGGGCCCTGCAAGGAAGATCCTAGGCATGGAGATTTTTAGAGATCGAGCCTGGAGGGTGCTGCATCTATCTCAAGGGGGCTACATACAGAAGGTCTTAGAGAGGTTCGGGATGAAGGGAGCAAAGCCGGCGGAGTTGCCACTTGCCGGTCACTTCAGACTCTCGAAGACCATGGCACCACAGACTGAGGTGGAGGCTCAGTAGATGGAGAAGGTCCCTTATGCTTGAGGAGTTGGGAGCTTGATGTATGCGATGGTCTATTGTAGGCCAGACATCGCTCATGCAGTGAGTCAGGTTAGCAGGTTCATGGCGCAGCTTGGCAGGGAGCACTGGAGAGCTCTGAAGTGGATATTCAGATACCTGGCGGGTTCAGTTGGAGTTGGCATCTGCTACGGACAGCGAGGAGGTGCAGTGGGATACTCTGACATGTCCAAGGAGGCTCAGGGGCTGATTGACGGTTATGTAGATGCAGACTTCGATGGAGATATGGATACCTGAAGGTCTATGACAGGCTTCATCTTTAGCCTGTATGGAGGTTTTATTTCTTAGAGATCGAGTCTGCAGCCTATCACGGCCCTATCCACTATAGAGGTAGAGTACATCGGGCTAACAGAAGCAGCTAAGGAGGCAATTTAGCTGAAGGGTTTGTTGACGGAGATGGGCCTTACTCAGGACGCCATTAGAGTGCACTGTGACAGTCAGAGTGCACTTCTACTAGCACAGAACTCAGTCTATCATGCAAGGACAAAGCACATTGACATTCGGTATCATCGGATCAGGGAGCTTGTGGAGGATGGCGAGATGGAGCTGGTAAAGGTACACACCAAGGAGAACCCAGCTGATGCACTTATGAAAGTACTTCCACGGGATAGCTTTCAGAGATGTGTTGAGCTGATTCGGCTGATGGACAGAGTGGAGCTGGTTGAGGCCTTGGGATACCAAGGTGGAGATTGTTGTGATCCAGGTGGTGTGTCCAAGGCCCAGGGGACTAAGGCTAAGGCCAAGGTCCATCGTTCATGAGGGCTTCATGGAGGCTCTAGGGCTAGTTGGGCCCTAGGTTGAAAGGCTGTGGGCCTTTCGGGTTCTTGAGGTCTAGGTTATGTGGGCCTCAAGGGATCAACTCTTTATGGGCCAGGTCTGAGCCCAGGATAGGTGAGATTAGGTCAAGTCATGGGTGTACATGGGCTTGGGTTAACCTAATCTCCCATAGAGTTGGTCAAGGGAGTTTTGGGTTTGGGTCACTTGACCCTGTGTTTATATATACATGTACTGTGTATAGGTTTGATTAAGCCAAGGAATACAAGACTCTTTCTCCCAAGTCTCTCTCTCTCTTCTCCCTCTCTCTCCAGCCATCCTCCACACCCCAGGAGCAAGAAACCCTAGGGTTTCTTGCCGCTAGGTCACAAAAAGGCAGGAAAAGCAAGGAGGCGCTAGGCCCTTCCCCCTTGCAGCCGCCGACTCTCTCTCTTCTCCCTCTCTTGCAGTCACCCAAACATCAGGTCTAAGACTTGGAATCTCTTACAAAGAGGTTGGTACAAGTCCCTCTCAGATCTGGAGTTGATCTGAGGTCGTTTGAGGTGCGGGTGAGATCTCCATCAACAGATCTACAGGAAAGGCTACAGCGGGACAGATCTGCAAGGTCTGTCTCCATCTACCTTCTTCCCTATTTAAAATATCCTGATTTGAGATCTATAGATTGGAAGACCTCGATCCAGGCCTGATCTAGTTGGGTACCAGATCTTGGATTTTTTAGAGGTGATTTCAGAGGCATTCTTCATCTGGAACGAAAGGCTGACGAAGAAGACAGCAACCAGACTGATTTCGTCAAGGGCCTTGGATCGAGTCCAGAAGTCTCCAGATTTGTTCGTTGCTGGTTCCGCTGCACCCAAGGTCCGTGGGAGGAGTCGGGATCATGCTCCAACATCGATGACAACTCAGGTCAGAGGAGGATACTCCTATTTCATCACCTTTACAGATGATCTATCAAGGTTCGGATATGTGTATCTTATGAAATATAAAATTGAAGCCTTTGATAAGTTCAAGGAGTATCAAAATATGATCGAGAAACAAACTGAAAAAGGTATTAAGATTCTTTGATTTGATCGAGGAGAAGAATACTTATCTAGTGAATTTTTTGATCATCTTAAAAGTAAAGGTATTCTCTCAGAATGGACCACTCCTTATACACCTCAGTTAAATAGTGTAGCAAAAAGGAGGAATCACACTTTAATGGATATGGTGCAATCTATGATATACTTCACTAATCTCCCAATATCTTTCTAGGAATATGCCCTAGATACTACCGCATATATTTTAAATAGGGTGCCTTCAAAGTCTGTTGCAAGCACTCCATACGAGATATGGAAGGGAAGAAAGCCTAATCTTAAACATCTTAAAATTTGAGGCTATTCTGCTTATGTCAAAAATATTTTTGGACATAAGCTTAGTGCTGGATCAGATAAGTGTAGCTTTGTAGGGTATCCTCAAAAAACTCATGGATACTACTTCTACCATCATACTGAGCAAAAGGTATTTGTTAGTAGGTACGTCACTTTCTTGAAAAATAAATTCATCCAAGAAGGAGGCAGTGGGAGGAATATTGAACTTATGAAAGTTCTGGATCTACAAACCAATCTAGAAATATCTATGGTTGAACCACAAGAGGATCCTTAATCAGAAGTACCTAAGGATGCGATACATCCATAATACACACCTCCTCTTTGAAGGTCAGATAGAGTGTGTCAAGCACCTCTGAGATATGATTTTGTTATTGAGAATGATAATTTGATTAACATCATTCAGGATGATGATCTACTGATCTATCTAAAAGCTATCATGAGTAAAGACTCAGACAAATGGTTGGAAGCTATGAAATCTGAGATGGACTCGATGTACACCAACTAAGTGTGGACCTTGGTTGATGCGCCTAAGGGTGTGATCCCAATAGGGTGCAAGTGGATCTTTAAGAAGAAGATCAAAGTAGGTGGCCAAGTAGAAACCTAGAAAGCTAGGTTGGTGACAAAGGGTTTCAGACAAAGGCAAAGAGTTGACTATGATGAAACCTTCTCACCAGTGGCTATGTTTAAGTCCATCCAGATTTTGCTTGCTGTAGGCATACTATGACTATAAGATCTGACAGATGGATGTCAAGACCGTTTTCCTCAATGGTAATCTAGAGGAAGAGGTCTATATGGCTCAGCCAGAGGGATTTGTTTCAAGTAGGAGGGCAAATCAAGTATGCAAGCTAAAGAAATCTATTTATAGATGAAGCAGGTTTTGAGGAGCTAGAACATCCGATTTGATATGATAGTCAAAGAGTTTGGTTTTATCAAAAATAAGGATGAACCATGTGTGTATAAGAAGACAAGTGGGAGTGCTATTATCTTCTTGGTTCTGTATGTCGATGACATACTGCTCATTGGGAATGACATCCCAATAATACAATCGATCAAGACTTAGCTATCAAATAAGTTTTTCATGAAAGACTTGGGTGAAGTATCCTATATACTAGGTATAAAGATCTATAGAGATAAATATAAAAGGATGTTAGGCTTATCTCAATCACGATACATAGATCTCATATTTAAAAAATTTAATATGGAAGTAAGTAAGAAAGGTTACCTGCTTGCAAGTCATGGTATACATCTTTCTAAGAAAATGTATCCTAAGACACCAGAGGAGAGGAAGAGGAAAAATAAAATCTCTTACGCTTCGGCTGTAGGATCAATTATGTATGCCATGCTATGTACCAAGCCTGATGTAGCTTATACTTTAGGCGTAGCTAGCAGATTTCAGGCTGATCTAGGAGAGGATCATTAAAAAGCTGTAAAAAATATTCTGAAGTACCTAAGAAGGACTAAAGATATTTTTCTCATATATGGAGGAGAATCAGAGTTAAAACTAGAGAGATACAGATTTTAGTTTTCAAACTGATCCGGATGATAGCAAGTCAATATCAGAATATGTGTTTAACCTAAATGATGGGACAGTGAGTTGAAAGTATTTCAAGCAGTAGACTGTAGCTGACTCAGCCAATGAGGTAGAGTACTCACTGTTAGTGAAGCCGCTAAGGAAGCTGTCTGGATGAAGAAGTTTATCATGGAGTTAGGAGTCGTTCCTGAGATTGAAAGATCAGTACCACTCTATTGTGATAACACTTGGGCCGTTATTCAATCTAAGGAACCTAGGTCTCATCATAGATCCAAGCACATTCTCAGATGCTTCCACCTCTTCAAGAAATTACAGAGTGATAAGATGTTGTCCCAGAATGAGTTGACATAAAGAACAATATAGCAGACCCATTTACTATGGCCACACCATAGTAGCTATTTGATCGCTATCTTAATTATATGAGATACAAAGGCGATTAACTTTAGTGCAAGTGGGAGATTGAAAGAAGAGTGCCCTATAAGCCAATCGCAAGTGTGTTGTGATGGAACTTTTTTTTGTAATTTTTCAATTCATGTAATGATATTTATTATTTGAGATATTAATTCATCATTTTAGCTGCATCTTATTATGTCTAAGCTAATGATGAACCCCAAAGATTAAGATAATAGTTTTAGGAGATATGAATGGGTCATGCTAGTTAGACCTAAAATCCTAAAATCCTAATCTTAAATATTCTTAATCGTAGAAGCATTGAGTCAGAGATCAATGTTCCAGATAGACTGGCACATCCTATGTATGCTCGATAGAGAGGGTGCTAGATCTCACTAGCCACTTGTGTATGGGATACTAATACAAAGATCTGGGTGCTCATTTGAAAATGAGTCCACTGAATTGACTCGATGAAAGAAAATATCTTATGGAAGCCTTACTTGCATGTCAAAAATATTTCTCTGAGTGGGAGTTGTGCAAGTGATCCTTTGACCTGAGGTCACCATAAAATTTTATGCACATAAATCTATATTTTGGTTCATACTCAGGCATGGCATTAAGATATATACAGGGTGTTTTAGATATGATGGAGTGTGTATGAAGGTTGTAAGTAGGTCAATATAGAATCGATCACTCCTAGTAAGAGGAGATCGCATCTTGTGTATTCTCATTCCTAGATGACTCGAAAAGTCTTTTGGCCAAAAATAGGAAGGTGATTAGAAAGAGTTTCTAATGCTTCACTATCGGAGTCATCATTCGTTAATTAAGAATCGATATGAATATATATTTGAGTTTGACATAATTCTATACTCATAAATATATTCAGGGTGTAGGGATGATCGAAGGATTGAATTACATGATAACTTACCACTGAAGGGTATATTTGATATTTTTATCAAATTTTACATCTTCTGATTAGTCATGATATATTGCTAGACATCAATCTTGACTTAAAAATTTGATCAAATTAAAGAGTTTAATTCAATTGTCAAGTAGAAAAGATTTTAATTGTTGAACTCGAGTTAGCTCGATTGGACCTAAATTGGTTAGATTGAAATCTAATCAAATTTAATCAACTTGCATCCAAACCTACTGCTGGCTAGATATGGAACTCAATGGGTCACACACATATAAAAATTAGCCAAGGACCCTTTTGATAAGATTGATTGGAATTTTAGATTCAATCAGGATTCCTGGTAAGCATGCTAGCACTTGTGGAAACCTTAGCTCCTTAAGAGATCAATTTGGTCTCATCTTTTGCTAACTAACTAGCCTAATTTGGTGGGCATTTGGGTCAGGTCGTGCTACTTGAAAACAGCCCAAAATGGAGTGCCATATCTCAAATTAACACCATAATTGAAGAGTCCAAGTTGTGAAGGACTCTTGGTGCAAATCAGGATTGGTGTGCATGTGTTGGCGTGACCAGAAGAAAAAATCCTTCTGGCATGGGATTAAGATGCATGTAGTAGCCCTAATCATTTTTCATCCTCTGGTGCACATATCAAAGTATGAGATGGATTTTTTTTGGATTATTTGGGGTGGAGAAAAATTAGAAACGAGAAGGGTCTCTTGCACACACATGTTGAAGCGTCGGATTTCCTCTCATTTCAGAGAGTCCTTCTCCTAAACAAACTCATTCAAATTGGAACAATTTTTTTTGATAATGTTTTATATTTGATCAGATATTTTTGGTGATTTTTTTAAATTTTTTCCAGACTTATCAAATGGCCAAATGGATGCCAGAATCCTCCTCATGTGCACGCATGCACGATGATCAAAACTTGCATGAAGAGGTGCGAGGATAACATCCTTTCATAAGATTTTTATCACCTTATCAAATTTTCTAGAATCAAAAATGAGTCCCCTATCCACATAGATTTTTGTGAATTTTTTTGTTTTGAAAAGGGATGCGAAAACATCCCTTCTTTGGTCACACATGCAGGTGAAGATGCAGATCAACATATCATTGATAAGAGTCCTTCTACCTGAAGGAACTCTTATTTCTGATAATAAAATTAGATAGACCTCTTGGATGAGGTGTATCCTTTCCTTTTGATGCCCCTTTGGTGGCTATAAAAAGATCTAGGCACTGGATGTCCGATGCATTCAGATTGAGTTTTTATTTTCTCTCCGTTGCTCTCCCTTCTTTCTTACAACCCATCTTAGTTTTAGGATAAGGCTTTGAGATTTAAGACAAAACCTTATCTGGTCCTAACAAAGGTTGGAAAGGTTCTAAAGAAGGAGAATCAGAAGTCTAGAGGAAGTTCTAAGAGGGTTGAGTTAGGTTCTTGGAGAAATCTGACCAATACAGGGTTAGTCGAGTTTTAGGAGCTAGAACTCTTAAAGCAAGGTGAAGGAGGAGCGCTGTCTTTGATTTAATTTTCGTATGGATCACCATTGAAGGGCAGATACTTAAACTCCATGTAAAAATTTAGATTAGCACTACAAATATTTTTTTTTATCTAAATTTATATTTATTATACTTTGATTAATATAGTCAAGGATTTCTGGGCATTAGGATTTTCGGTGCATCAGGTATTTCGAATGAAAATTTTAAATATCTAACCCTTCCGTTGCACCACCGAAACCCAACACAACACTAATTAAAAAGTCACCATACTTGAAACACTCCTTAAACACTAATAAGTGATATATTTTTGATAATTTATGGTGCTAACATCTTTTTAAAAACCTAATTTCATGAATTTATTAAATTTTCTTAAAAAATAAATAATTTTAAAAAAATATATGAAATTAGATATATTTATAAAAAATAAGATATTAATTTAATTAAATAATTTAAGAACCAAAATAAAGAGATATTTTTGAGAAATTTAATGCATATTTTTTTCAAATTTTTAGGCAAAAATCAGAGTAAAACAGAGCCAAAATAACCTAAAAAATCTTAAAAATAGCCTCCGGTGCATGGTGGACCGATCGGTCGGTCCACAAAGCCAGGGCATGATCCACAAAAAACTTCACGTGATCCACATGCGCGGTTCACAGTGAGAGAAAGATCCTGGGCATGATCCAACGGTTGAGATTCAATTCGACTTAGATCCAATGGCTGAGGATGCTCCCGACTTTGAATAGGAGATTAGAAGTGCTGATCGATGGCTCAGATCTCATCTGAAATATGATCAGATGGCTGTGGTTTGATTCGAACCTGATAAGGATTAAAATGGTTGATTTTTTATCAGATCTGAGCTGTCCAAGCCTGATCCGACGGTCAGAAATATTCCTAAGGAGATTAATATGATTTCTAAGGATTTTAGGACTCCTTTTCCTATCAAAAAATTATGAAAAATTCATCTATAAATAGAGAGTCCAGGAATAAGCTTTAAGAGGAGAAAAAATTAGAGAGAAAATAAAGAAAAAATAGAAAAAAAATTTAAAGAAGCTTTAGGGATCAATTATTGGGAGATTATGGAGCTAGAGAGCTTGATGCTGGCTAAATCCCTTCAATCCAGGAATATGATGAAGCCTGTAAATGAGTTTTTATTTTTTGTATTTAATTTTTATGTAATAAAATTATACTTTTATTTCATATCTTTTTATTTTCTTTTGAGGTATTGATCCAGCCTACACGGCCTATACCCTCTATTGACGTGTCGTGATCCCTGGATATGGTACGTGCTTTGAAGAGATAGATCGTGGTATGCTAGATTAAATCTTAGATCGTGTAATTCAATTTAGGTAGTTTATACTCCAATAGGATGAGCTATGATCTACTGATACAGTTCGTATCCCTTAGAGATAAACTATACTAATACCATAATTACAAGAATTAAATATTATAATATAAAAAAAGAAAGAAAATAAATCTCTTTGCATGGTGGATTCAGAATTTCTGGATTATTTCTTTGAATTATTTTCTTTCATAATTTAATTTACACTTTTAATTAAATTTTTACTATTTTATTTTTTTTAACCCTTCTACAATCAATTCTCTTTTATTTTTTCTTAAAAAAAAAGGTAATCATCCTAGATCTTCATGGAAACGATCCCTACTCACCCTATTTATATAGTTTGAGTTGGTTTGTATTCTTGACCACCTACGACAGCGATCAAATTTTAGCACCATTGCTGGGGATCTAGGCACGATTATTTTTTTTTTTAAAAAAAAAAATTCTTTCTTAGTTTCTTTCTAACTTATCTAGTTTCTTAGTCAAACTTACTTTCTATCAAAAAAAAAAAAATCTCTACTTTAATACCTCATAATCTACTTAAGAAATTAGATACTTAATCATAAAATCTAAAAAATAAAATAAATCAATTTACTCTTGACTAACTACCAAATCTGGTTATCTTTTTTTCTTGCATTACATAATTCTATAAAATATCTTAAGGGCACAAATCCTAAACAAGATAAGGTGAGAATTTCATCACCCTTCTTTGGCCCATAAATCACCATCCTGCATATTGCATTGACCTAACCTTAACTTAAAATCAATTAGACGTTGACCCCTAAGGACTTTCGAGCTCAATAGGATAAGGGATCCTAAGAAAAAGATCGGGTTAGGGTTAGTCGTTTGACTGATTTCTAGAAAAGTGGTTCAAGGACTACGTCCTGAAGGAAGGTGGTTATTTAATTGGTTCCATTCGCTTATCTGGCCAACTCAGTTGGTGTCTAAGAAAAGCAACGGGGGGACCCCCACCGACCTTACACTTACCTAGCCAGTTGAGTGGCTACTCTTTTACCTAGAGTGCTCAAAGGCAACCTTGACAAGTTAGGAGCTGTCTGGATCTAGGGTTACCCTTATCTAGGATTGATTGTATAACGTGACTACTAACCTACAAATATTAACCCTAATTAAATTGCTCTTCTCTAACATCTCTAGATTTAGGACTCCTTAAAACTCTCATCTCTAGAACTCTTCTTCTTCTCCTCTTTTTCTCTCATATATTAAAATTAAAAAAAATTAAAAATTAAAAAAAAAATGAAAATAAAAAAAAATTCTATTGGGACAAAACGACAATTGTCAGATACAATCTAAAGCCTATAAGGTTACTGAGGAAGAAATGGATTCCAATAGACAACCTAGAACCCTACTGGACCTATGTTATTCGATTAGCTCTGTTCAACCATCTAGAATTAGATCCTCAACTAATAATTTTATAATTGATTCTCAAATGATTAACATGCATCCTACATTCACTAAAATTGAAAATGGATACCTTTATTCAAGAGAGTTTGAAGACACTAGAGTTGCAACTTTGACTAATAGAATTGATGCCTTAGAATTCAAAAGACATATCCAATTTAATCAAGTGCTAGCACCCATGTGCATTAGATGTGATGCACCAGATCATGTTGTGGAGGAGTGTCCTTATTTTTCGAACCCAACACATACTGAGCTCATACAGGAGAGTGCATTCAATGAAAGTTACATAAATGAATCTTATGCATCAATCTATAACCCAGGGTCGGAAAGTCATCCTAATTTTATATGGTCACAAGATGAAACACAAAGAGCCCATAATTTTTATCAACCCTATCTATGGCCCAACCAAACATTGAATGATCAACCAGGTTTAGATCATGAGAAAGGAGTCAACACATTAGAAAAGAGTTTAGATATCTTAGTGCAATCAACCTCAAACATTAAAAATATCCTCAATAATTTTATGCAAACTACTGACTAATTATTTAAACAATTAGGCCAATCAACTATAGCGGTTAGTAAACTAGAAGAGGGTAAATTATTAAGCCAACTAGAGGATGACCCTAGAGCTCAGAATGATCTAGAACTGAAAGATCAGTTCAATCAGTTGAGAACATTCAGGTCTGAGGAACTAGAGGAGATACCCAAAGTTGATAATAATGAGGTATCCACACCTAGTGACCATTACACTCAGCTAAACCCAAAATTAATTGTTGAACCCCTCATGACACTAGTTGAACCCCTACTTAAAAGAGAAGAGGCAACAATAGGAGATCCAGAAACACTTCCTCAGCACAGCGAGTATATAGATCTAGATCTCTTAAAACTCCGACTAGTACTGAAATTATACCTAGATCTAATTATAAAGGAAGAATTGCTAGTTATCAGGAGAATGAGTCATATAATGATCCCAAGTAGAAAATACCTTGAGGAAGAGCCTAAATCACGTAGAGAATTACAGACTCATGTTAAGATTCGGACAGGAATAGGATAGACTCTCTTTTAGCATCTGGCTGAAGACTTAAAACTTAATGCTTTCTGAGAGGCAACCCAGTTTTCAGTTTTTGCTTTTACTTTCTTTTACATTATGTTTAGGTTAATCAAGGCTTGCTTTGTATGGATTTGAAGGCAATATTGGCTAAGATAGGGGAAGCACCAATTTTGAAAAAAAGCTTCTAGATCTGGGGACATCTCTCCTTTTTCTTTCTCTTTTTTATGCACCCTTCATTTTTCTCACTCCATTGAGGATAATGTCGATTAAGTTGGGGGGGAGAATATTTAAAAAAAAAATTCAAAAGTCCTCAAGTAAGTTAGTATTTAGTATTTAAGCACCAGATTATATTTAAGAATTAAGTTAAACCAAGCATATTTTAAAAGAAAATTGTTGTACAGACCAGAGAGTTTGTGAGATATCGAGAGATCAAGTATTAAGAAAACTCAATAAGGAGTTAAGCTTAGAACTTAAACAGTTTTCTTTGAGCATTTCTAAATTTTTCTACCAACATCAAAGAAGAGTTTACTTCTTATGAGCTTGTGTAAAGTAACTATATATTTCTTTATATATTTAAAAAAAAAAGTTTTCAAGTACTTCATGTTGAGTAACCGGGCCTCTTTGCCTAAGCAAGTATTGAGTTTCGCATCAAAAGGTATGAAGGGAAAAGAAGCTTTGTTGTAAAGCTAGTTTTAACTCGTAGCCTATTTGATTCGAGCAAGTAGGTTCGAGGGGTATTCTATACTTAGTGTACTAAAGTCATCTGGTTTGGGAGTCATTAGCTGAAAACTCGCTACATGGGTCAAACAGAAAGCTTAAGGGATTAAGACACTCAATAGTAGTACAATGTTAAAAAAAAAAGAGAAAAAAAAAATTAAACAATAAATGAAGGATAGAAGTAACAATATACTTATCCATAAGAAGGTTAATGATTTAGAGATAAAGGTAGAAAAAATTTAGAAAAAATTCAGAAAAAATTTAGTGTTCTTATTTTAACTCTTATATTGATTAATATTAATACTCCAATGACATACCTCACTCACGCTCTACTGTATATCAGTGGCCTTTTTAAAATTATTTGATAAAATTTGAGATTTTAAGTTAAATGATACTTAAATCTAAATTCTTTCTTTACTCAAGGACGAGCAAAGTTCAAGTTGGGAGGTGTGATAAGTGATATATTTTTATATTTATTGAAGATATTTTTGATAATTTATGGTGCTAACTGTTAGATGTGTGCCCTAGATGCCAAATTGCTGACACATTTCTGTACAAATTTAAGGGCAAATTTATAATTTTGACTATAAATCAATAAATGGATTATTCTTCTATCACATTGTGTACATTGTGTCTGTGATACATCCTTTGAGTTAGTAGGAATGCCAATTCATATTTTTAAGAGTTAAAAATTTAAGGCATGAATTTATATAACTAACTCATAAACAGCTCCTGACCATAGGATCATCACGAGGATGGTGGTCGATCCAGAAGGTGTGGGAATTTCAGTGCAGGGATAAAACGGTAATTTTAAAACTTTTCAAAATTATAATTTTATAATAAAAATTATTAATTAATCTAATTAATTAACATGTATTAATCCTACACAAAGATCTAAATATGATATATATAGCATGCATTTAAATTTGAAATTTAAACTTCTATAGTAAATATTTTACCGTTATGTGTTCAGAACACATTACCTTCATGCAGATAGTCGATCGCTGTAGTTTGATCACCGTCAGGAAGGTCTGATCATTGCAATATAGCCACACAGTATGTCTGACCTCTGTGGATCGTCCACACAAAGCTCCCGATCTGATTGGCTCCTTACGAATGCTAGTTCGTTGCAGAACCCTTTCGACGGCTGATGCTGATCGAACTCCTTCGATCGGTGTCTGTCGATTTTTTAGATGCTTTGGATCATCAGCAGAGATACTTGAGAGGTTGATGAAGCTCTCCCTAAAGTTTGGTGGCTCACGACACTCGTAGCTCACCTTCTCACTTCTCAAACCCTAGGAAATAACCCTAGGGTACACACAGAAAACCCTGCACCCTTTCTGTTTCTTTTCTTTTCTTTTTCCTTCTTTTCTTTTCTTTTCTCACACACAGAGCCTTTCTCATGCCACCCTTTCTCTCTGGGATTAGATATCACACGCTCCACCTTCTCCCTCATTTTAAAACAGTGCAAGACCGCATCTTTTCAACATTTTCACTGCGTGAGAGGATAAAGCTAGGTGGTTGCTCACTTGAATTCAAATCGAATTTGAATTCAAATGCCAACCAACCTATCCTTATCCACTCAAGGCATGAGAAGAGAAGGGGCGTGGGTTCTTTGTGCGTGGAGAGTTTAAACAAGAAATTTTTTCTCGTGTAGAAAATGGGGCGCATAAAAGGATAAGGTTGTGCATGGATTAGTTGCCCATTCAAATTCAAACATTATTTGAATTTGAATGGCCAACCAACCTTATCATTATCCACACAAGTGGCACACAAGGGAGGGTGTGGGAAGGCTTTTGTGTGGGAAAAAAATCATGAGAACTCGTTTCTCGTGAATTCAAATAGGCGCAGGTGAGGTGAGGTGGCGCAGGGAGATAAGTCAAGGTGGTTTCAAATATTAAATCAACCTAATTGAACCAACCTTATTAAAATAGGTTAGGCACAATTAGACTAAGTTAAATCCAACACAATTAGGCTTAATTAGGCTCAATAAAATTCTAATCAAATCAGAAATTGACTAAGTCCAACCCCTGATCAGATCAGGGACAAACCACCTCGGCGATTAGGTCAACTCTTAATCTAATCGAGTCAAACCCAACTGAATCCAATTCAATTAGACTTGATCCAAAAATAATTACTCAATCAAATTGAGTTAATTAATAATCAAATCACTAATTAAACCTCTCATAAATATTGAGTCCAAATCTGATGGGCAATCGGGCATCAAAGTCCATCGATATGAAACCTTGATCGAAGAGTCCCAAACTAGTGGGACTCTTGACCCCGGTACCCAAAATATGTGGAACTCATGATCAGAGAATCCTGATTCTTGATCACAGAATCTGAGACACGTAGGACCTAGAGTCTCCGAGCATTAGGACTCTTGGTCGAAGAGTCCCGATCCAGTGGGACTCTTCACCAACCATCAGATCAGATAGGAAACTCTAATGTGTATGACCCCACAGATTCGAACCTAAGCAAGTAGCACAAGAATCAATTCCTGTACTAATCGAAGTGACCATCTAGCAATGGTACCCGACATCCGGATAGGATGAATAGTCGCAATCGCAACATTCAGAACCTACGCGAATATGGTTACTGTATAATTCATTCCTTTTGACCCCTGTGTATAGGATGACTCAGGATTAAACTGTCAACCCTGATCAGATCATTCGAATCATGCTCAACTCAAACAGTCCTGTGACTCCTCACTAGGACTACCCTGACCAAGATTTTGCTAAATTGAAACATGACTGTACACAGCTCCTAAACTGGAGTGGTCAATCCCATCTTGACACACGTACCGATAAGTCAAGTACTTGACTACACCCAGCAGCCTTCCATCACTGAATTAAAAATTCAGGTAGTTCAGTGCCTAAGTGCAGTGAGTTGCTTGCAAGTCACTATGGCAGTCTCAGGTCGGAGGGACAGTTATACCCATATCCTATCGAAGCAAATCTTGACAGCAGAAAAAGCTCCAGAGTCGGTCACGTTTAGTGCAAATGTACCCTTACATCTCACATGTATGCCATACCAGTGTCTCTACACTCTTTGGTTAAGAGGACAACCAACCCATATGGCACACAATGACCTATGCTTGATAAATATTGTTATCCTTGTTAGGATGTGATGCCTTGAGATTCAGCCCACATTGAGCCCACAACGAGGTTCGCAGCAAAAAATGGAGTCCAACGAGACCAAGATCACCCAAAATGGAGCTCGGATGGAGGAGATACGAGCTTTTGAAGTCGGCATGAGATTTGAGGCGGCGGAGGACCGCCGGCGACCGACGGCGGGTGGCAGTGGCATGGACGCAGGCGGCGGAACGCAGAATGCGCGACCCAAGCCCACGTGGGATGTGCAACCCATGCGGGCGGGCGGCCCAGCTGGGCACACGGCCTAGTCCACGCGCAGGCTCACGCGTGGGCGCGGCCCAGGCCCGCGTTGGCGGGCAGGCCCATACCCCAGTCCACCGTAGATCGGGCGGTCCATAGCTAGGCCTGTGGACGGCACGAGCATTTTCCATGCATTTCGCACGGTCCACGGTACTATTTCATGGATCGATCATGATCGGAGGGCGTGGGTTGATCTGTTTCTTAATCCGATGGTTCAGACACTTGATTGGGTTGATTAAGGACTCTTAAACCTAATCTAATTAGGTTTTAACCCTTTAAAAGGGCCTGTGGATGAATAGTAAAGGGGTGGTTCAGGTTTTCTCACTGTACAGAGCCGTACGAACCTGAGAGGAGAGAGAGAGAGGTGGAAGCGCTGAGAGAGAAGGAGCAGGAGGCTCCTGGACAGTGATCGCCAGGCACTTTAGGGGTTCAGGGGGTCTTCCAAGAGAGAGAGAGCTTTTGTGAGGAAAACTTCAGGTGAGAGAGAATTGGGTGTACAAGGGTTGAGGGTGAGGTCTCCTCTTGTAAAATTTCTTTTTCATAGTGAAGTTTGTATGCCCCATGGAGGCGAGCCCTTTTGTGGCTGATCCACGTATTTTGATTGTTTTCTTTTGTTTTGTTTCTTCTTTCTTCCTGCTGCATCGCGTGGTACTGAAAGGATCTTGGAAGGTGGTGTCCTGGTCAGACATCCACCCAACAAGTGGTATCAGAGCAAGGTGGTACAAGGATGCAGATTGCAGTGGTGGTGAGCAAGACTGAAGATGGAGAAGACAGGAATAATCAAGATGGAAATCAACAAGTTCGATGGTAAGAGCAATTTCTCCTTGTGGCAGGCAAGGGTGAAGAATGTGCTCATCCAACAAGGGTTGATCGATGCTCTCTTGTGCGATGAGAAGCCGACCACTATGGAGGTGCGGGATTGGAAATGGCTATAGTTGCAGGCGGTGAGTACCATCCGCATGTACCTGGCAGATAAGGTGGTGATCCATGTGCTGAGCGAGACTTTCCCGACGGTCCTGTGGTCGAAGCTCGAGGAGTTGTACATGGCGAAGTCTCTCACCAACACACTTTTCTTCTGGAGGCAATTCTACCAACTACGGATGACTGAGGGACAGAGCGTGAAGGAGCATTTGAGCCACTTCCAGAAGATCCTCACCGACCTCCTCAGCGTTGGCGAGAATATTGAGGAGAAGACCAGGGCACTGGTTTTGCTGGCGTCGCTTCCCCCTTCGTACGAGTCCTTGGTGACTGCTCTTCTAGTGGGGAAGAGCACTATCAAGATGGACGAGGTCACCGCGGCGATACTCCAGAATGAGGTTCTCAGGTGGGAGAACCCAGCTTTGAGCTCAGGTGGCGGTAGCTCAGCTTTGGTGGCTTCTGGAGGAGCAGGAGGCGGTAGACGGAGCGACAGGAGATCGCAACAAGGGCGGTCCAAGTCCAGGAGGGACTTGAACAAAATCAGGTGTTATCGGTGTGAGGAGTTGGGGCATCTAGCCAGAGATTGTCCTCAACTCAAAAATCGGATGGTGGCTGCTATAGCGACGGCTAGCAATGATTCAGATGGAGATGTCCTGGAGATATCTGACGAGGTATCTACTTCTTCCTAGCAGTGGATATTAGATTCTGCATGCCCCTATCATGTATGTTGCAGAGAGGAGCAGCTTGGCTCCCTAGAGAACAGTGAGGGCACTGTATATCTGTCGGATGGATCGAGCTGTGCGATCAGAGGTATTGGGATGGTCAGCTGGAGGACACATGACGGTGCAGTGAGGAGATTGGGGGAGGTCCGATACATACCCAATTTCAGGCAGAATTTTATCTCACTTAGCAGACTGGATTCAAGAGGCTACAGGACGGTAGCTGGTGGAGGAATCCTGAGGGTGTTATGCGGTGATAGGATTGTGCTAGAGGGGAAGAAAGGGAGCAGAGGACATTATTACCTGATGGGGAGCCCAGTGCGAGGTGGAGCTTTGGGAGCCAGGCAGAGCCCAAAGCGAGGTGAAGCTCTAGGAGGTGGATCGGGCACGAGACAGGAGACTCGGGAGGACGAGAGGCGACGTCGCAAGGTGAGATTCCTATTGCCGCAGGATGATGCCCCAAGTAGGTCTCAGGTCAGGAGGAGCACAGCATACGATGGAGATGGGATTGAGCAACCTGGCTCGACTCCCATGTTTGCCCATCCATGATCAGCAGGCAATTGCCCCAGGGCATGGGGGCGAGGAGATCCAGAAGCTCTTAGAGTTTGGAAGAGGCCGAATATCGAGTCGAGATGGAGATTGTTAAGATTTGATACCTCAAGATTTAGCCCACATTGAGCCCACAGCGAGGTTCACGGCAAAAAACGGAGTCCAACGAGACCAAGATCACCCAAAATGGAGCTCGAATGGAGGAGATACGAGCTTTTAAAGTCGGCATGAGATTCGAGGCGGTGGGGGACCGCCGGCGACCGGCGACCGGTGGCGGGCGGCAGCGGCGCTGCCACAGGCGGCGGCGTGCGGGATGCGCGACCCAGGCCCGCACGGGATGTGCTACCCACGTGGGCTGGTAGCCCAGGCGGGCGCGCGGCCCAGGCGGGTGCACGGCCCAGTGCCCCCAGGCCCGTGTGGGCAGGCAGGCCCAGGCCCAGGCGGCCTGCCTGGCCCTTTACCCTGGTCCATCGTGGACCGGGCGGTCCACGGCTAGGCCTGTGGACCGCGCGAGCATTTCCAATGCATTTCGCACGGTCCACGGCAGTATTCCGTGGATCGATCGCGATCGGAGGGTGTGGGTTGATTTGTTTCTTGATCCAATGGTTTAGACACTTGATTGGGTTGATTAAGGACTCTTAAACTTAATCTAATTAGGTTTTAACCCTTTAAAAGGGCCTGTGGATGAACAGTTAAGGGGTGGTTCGGGTTTTCTCACCGTACAGAGCCATACGAACCCGAGAGAAGAGAGAGAGAGGCGGAAGCACTGAGAGAGAAGGAGCAGGAGGCTCCTAGACAGCAGTCACCAGGCACTTCAGGGGTTCAGGGGGTCTTCCAAGAGAGAGAGAGCTTTTGTGAGGAGAACTTCAGGTGAGAGAGAATTGGGTGTACAAGGGTTGAGGGTGAGGTCTCCTCTTGTAAAATTTCTTTTTCATAGTGAAGTTTGCATGCCCTATGGAGGCGAGCCCTTTTGTGACTGATCCACATATTTTGATTGTTTTCTTTTATTTTGTTTCTTCTTTCTTCCTGCTGCATCGCGTGGTACTGAAAGGATCTTGGGAGGTGGTGTCCTAGCCAGACATCCACCCAACAGTCCTTGGTAACAACATATCATTTGGTCGCGAATAGGTTTAAGGACTAAATGACAAATCCTCCTTTGTCGAGTCTAAATAGTCCTAAGGACTTCACCACAACACAGGAGTTCATTAGAAGATGAAACAATTTATGATGAAAAATATTAAAATAAATTTTATTTATTTATAATTCATATACTAATACAGGAAAGAGCACAACCGTCAACAGGCTGACGATTGGCTTTGGGATACTATTCCCAACAATCTCCCACTTGACCTAAAGCCAATCGGTGCGATATCTAATACCCATCTTCAACTTGAAGTCATCGAACTCCTTCACCGCAATGGCTTTAGTGAATGAGTCGGCCAGGTTCTCCTTTCTGTCGATCTTCTGAAGGTCGACGTCATCTCTATCTACGATTTCTCAGATGAGATGGTAGCGGTGCAGAATATGCTTCGTCCGCTGGTGTGCCTTCGGTTCTTTTGCCTGAGCAATGGCTCCAGAGCTGTCACAGTAGAGCAGAACTGGACCAACAAGGGAGGGTGCTACTCCGACCTCGGTGATGAATTTCCTCAGCCACACTGCTTCTTTGGCAGCATCTGATGCAGCGACATACTCTGCCTCACTAACTGAATCAGCCATAGTGTGTTGCTTGGAACTCTTCCAGCAGACAGCCCCACCATTAAGGATAAAAAGAAATCCCGACACACTCTTGCTATCATCGTGATCAGACTGAAAACTGGAGTCTGTAAACCCTATAAGTCTCAAGTCTGATTCACCATAAACAAGCCATTGGTCCTTAGTATTTCTTAAATACTTCAGAATGGTTTTAACAATCTTCCAGTGATTCTCTCCTGGATCAGATTGGTATCTACTCACTACCCTTAGTGAGTATGCCACATTTAGTCGTGTACATGTCATGGTGTACATGATAGATCCCACTGCCGAAGCATATGAAATTCTACCCATACGCTCTCTCTCTTGAGGTGTTGTCGGACAATCCCTCTTCGAGAGAGAAATTTTATGGCCTATCGATAGATAGCCTTTCTTGGAATTCTTCATGCTGAACCTCTTCAGCATAGTATCAATGTACATGGACTAGAATAAGCCAAGCAACCTTTTAGATCTATCCCTATAGATCCTCATCCCTAGGATGTAGGAAGCTTCTCCCAGATCCTTCATGGAGAACTGTGACGACAGCCAAATCTTTATTCCTTGTAATGCAGGGACATCATTCCCGATTAAGAGAATATCATCCACATCTAATACAAGAAATACTACTATTGGACCATTAGCCCACTTAGAAATGCAGGGCTCTTCTCCGTTCTTAACGAAGCCATACATTTTGATCGTCCTATCAAAACGTATGTTCCAACTCCGGGATACCTGCTTAAGTCCATAAATGGACCTCTGTAGCCTGCACACCTTAGACTTATCTATGGATGTGAACCCTTCAGGTTGTATCATATACACCTCTTTGTCCAGCTCTCCATTTAGGAAAGCTGTCTTCACATCCATCTGCCAGATTTTATAGTCCAGATGGGCAGCTATCGCAAGCATAATCTGAATGGATTTAAGCATTGCCACAGAAGAAAATATCTCGTCATAGTCTATACCATAATGTTGACAATATCCTTTGACAATCAGATAAGCTTTATAGGTCTTCACCTTTCTGTCTGCGCCCCTCTTCCTCTTGAAGATCCACTTACACCCTATGGGTTTTACTCCTTCGGGTGGGTCAACCAATGTCCACACATCATTGACCTTCATGGACTCCATTTCGGATTTCATGGCTTCTAGCCATTTTTCAGAATCAGGTCTCTGTATTGCATCCATGTAGGTGATCGGATCCTCATCATTTTCATCAAGTTCGACAGGATCGCCATCCCGAACCAAGAAATCATAGTATCTATCTGGTTGATGTGGTACTCTACCAGACCATCTTAAAGGTGCAGGAACAATGGGCTCCGAATCTGATCTAACCAAATCTGGTTCAGGTTCAGCAACTTGTGTCAATTTTTCCATCTGTCGAACTTCCTCAAGTTCGACCTTAGAGGCAACAGTCCCTTCACCAAGGAGCTCCTTTTCTAAAAAGATTGCCTTAAGACTGACAAACACCTTATGCTCATCAGCTAGGTAGAAATAATATCCTTTGGTCTCTTTTGGGTACCCTATGAAATAACACTTGTCAAACCTAGGTCCAAGCTTGTCCGTAATTAAACATTTAACATAAGCCAGACACCCCCAAACCTTAAGGTGCGAGAGTACTGGTTTATGTCCTATCTATATCTCATATGGTATTTTGGTTACAGACTTACTCGGAACCCTATTTAGAAGGTAACAAGCCGATTCGAGCGTATATCCCTAGAGGAAGATCGGCAGACCAGCAAACCCCATCATGGATCGAACATTGTTCAACAAGGTTCGATTTTCTCTTTCAGACACACCATTATGCTGTGGTATTCCAGGAGGAGTCCACTGAGAGAGAATTCCATTCTCCCCAAGATATATCAAAAACTCATTGGAAAGGTATTCACCTCCTCAATCAGATCGAAGAGTTTTAATACACTTTCAAGTTTATTTTTCTACCTCATTTCAGAATAGTTTGAACATTTCAAACGACTCTGACTTATGCTTCATTAAGTAGACATACCCATACCTTGATAGGTCGTCTGTGAAGGTTATGAAGTAGAAATATCCACCTCTTGCACTTAAGCTCATGGGTCCACATACATCAGAATGTATCAGACCCAAGAGTTCACTGGCTCGCTCATCTTTTTCAGTAAAAGGTGATTTGGTCATCTTCCAAAGAAGACAGGACTCTGTTGGGAATAGTATCCCAAAGCCAATCGTTAGCCTGTTGATGGTTGTGCTCATTCTTGTATTAGTACATGAATTATAAATTAATAAAAATTATTTTGATATTTTTCATCATAAATTGTTTCATCTTCTAATGAACTCCTATGTTGTGGTGAAGTCCTTAGGACTATTTAGACTTGACAAAGGAGGATTTGTCGTTTAGTCCTTAAACCTGTTCGCAACCAAATAATATGTTGTTACCAAGGATAACAATGTTTATCAAGCATAGGTCATTGTGTGCCATATGGGTTGGTTGTCCTCTTAACCAAGGAGTATGGAGACACTGGTATGGCATATAGGTGAGATGTAAGGGTACATCTGCACTTAATGTGACCGACTCCGGAGCTTTTTCTACTGTCAAGATTTGCTCCGATGGGATATGGGTATAAATGTCCCTCCAACCTGAGACCGTCACAGTGACTTGCAAGCAACTCACTGCACTTAGGCACTGGACTACCTAAATTTCTAATTCAATGACGGAAGGCTGCTGGGTGTAGTCAAGTACTTGACTTGTCGGTGCGTGTGTCAAGATAGATTGACCACTCCAGTTTAGAAGCTGTGTACAGTTGTGTTTCAATTTAGCAAAACCTTGACCAGAGTAGTCCTAGTGAGGAGTCACAGGACTGTTTGAATTGAGCACGATTCGGATGATCTAATCAGGGTTGACAGTTTAACCCTGAGTCATCCTAAACACAGGGGTCAAAAGGGATGAATTATATAGTAACCATATTAACATAGATTTTGAATATTATGATTGTGATTATTCGACCTATCCGGATGTCGGGTATCATTGCTAGATGGTCACTTCGATTAGTACAGGAATTGATTCTTGTGCTACCGGCTTAGGTTCGAATCTGTGGGGTCACACACATTAGAGGTTCCTATCTGATCTGATGGCTGGTGAAGAGTCTTAATGCTCGTGGACTTTGAGTCCTACGTGTCTGAGACTCTGTGATCAAGAATCAGGATTCTCTGATCATGAGTTCCACACATTTTGGGTACCGGGGTCAAGAGTCCCACTGGTTTGAGATTTTTTTGATCAGGGTTTCATATTGATGGACTCTGATGCCCAATTGCCCATCGAATTTAGACTCAGTATTTATGAGAGGTTTAATTAGTGATTTGATCACTGATTAACTCAATTTAATTGAGTAATTATTTTTGGATCAAGTCCAATTCAATTGGATTCAGTTGGGTTTGACCCGATTAGGTTAAGTGTTGACCTAATCGCTAAGGTGTTTTGGTCCCTGACCTGATCAGGGGTTGGACTTAGTCAATTCTTGATTTGATTAAAATTTTATTGAGCCTAAATAAGTCTAATTAAGTTGGGTTTAACTTAGTCTAATTGTGCTTAACCTATTTTGATTAGGTTGGTTCAATTATGATCAAACCACCTTTTGAATTCAACTCCCTGCGCCACCTCACTTCTCTGCACCCATTTGAATTCACGAGAAGCAACTTCTCATGAATTTTCTTCCATGCAGAAGGCATCCCATGCCCACCCTTGTGCACCAATTATTTGGATAAACATGATTTGTTAGCCATTCAAATTCAAAGGGTGTTTGAATTTAAATGGATAACTAATCCCATGCGCCATGTCCTTATCCATTTTGTGCGCCCCTTGCTTTACATGAGAAAGAGTTTCTCGTGTAAACTCTCCATGTACAAGAGAGCCCATGTCCTTCTCTTCTCACGCATAGAGTGGATAGGAATGAGTTGGTTGGCATTTGAATTCAAATTCAATTTGAATTCAAATGAGCAACCACTTATCTTTATCCTCTCACATGGTAAAAATGCTGCAAAGACGCAGTCTTGCATCGTTTTAAAAAGGAGATAAGATTGGGCATGTGCAGATGACATCTGTTGCCCAACTATGCAACCCAAGAGGGGGGGGGGTGAATTGGGTTTCTAAAAATTTTAAGCTTAACTTATGACTTATGAAAAATATTTGGCAATAGCTAAATGAATATGGAGAGTTAAATTAATTCAGGACTAATGGCTAAAAGCAAGAATGCAAGAAAATAATGAAGAGTTAAAGGGAAGCAAATATGCACACCACAAACAAAAGGATTTATAGTGGTTCGGTGCCAACCTTGCACCTACATCCACTCCCTAAGCTCTTACTTGGAAATTCCAATCCACTAATCTTGTATTCAACCCGAATACAAACGTCGAAAACTCTGACTCTAGCTATTTCAAGCTAGACCACTTATTTCTCGGGTACAAACCAACTCAATACACTCCAATTCTAAGTTTGGATCAACCTTCCCTTGTTTTGGAACCCCTCCAAAATAAAACCAAACACTCAAACTGAGTATAACAATTTATATCACAAACAAGTACAGAGAAAGCTCCTTTAATGAGCGAATATAACTTTAAATACACTTTACTCAAGAGAAGAAGACCCTCTTCAGATTTTCTCAAAGTGGTTGGAGACTTGAATGTGCACTTGAGGAGTTGGTGAGCTTGGTTTAAGGGCTTCTTCAAAGCTTTGAATGAACTCTTGATTAGGGCTGAAAAGTTGGCTTGAAAAACCCTTTTTCAAAATCTCTCTTTTGAATGCTCTTGAATGCTCTCTTGAATGCTCTTCTTAACTCTTTTGATCTCTTTTGAATCCTCCTTTTTCTATATTTTTGTTTCCCACCTTTTGGATCCTTTTATAGCTTTAAGAAATAGAGGAAAATATTCTAGACTGAAAAAGAGCCGTTAGACCACATTAAATGAGCATTAAAAGCACTTAAAACGGATTAAAAACTAGTCATTGTGGAGAAATTCCGTCACAGGGGTCGACTCATGGGTCGACTCATGCCTGGGGGTCGACTCATGGGTCGACTTCTGTGGAAGAATACCAGAAAATAAGGTTCTATGATTTTTGGCCTAAAAACTGCAGGGGTCGACTCATGGGTAGACTCATGCCTTGGGGGTCGACTCATGGGTCGACTCACAGGTTGTGCCAAGCCAGAAAATCTGCGTGCCAAACAGCTCAAGTGCCATGAGTTGACTCATGGGTCGACTCATGAATTTCAAACATGCATAACTTTCAAAATACAAGTCCAAAAATAATGAAATTTTTGTCAATGAATCACAAATCTTTTGTTCTATCATTTGATACTTTCAAATCAGGGTTTTGGTAAAATTATAATTTTGCCCCTGAAGAGCAATAGGTCTTTTTCAAATGAAAATTATTAGTACCCCTTCAACTGCTTTGTAATCATCAAAATCAATCTAGAGAGCAACAATCTCCCCCTTTTTGATGATGACAAAACACTTGAACAAAAGCATCTATGTGAATCATGAATTTCAGAAGAATGCATTATAAGTAGTTTGAAGATAAAAAGAAGATTTATTACCAACTTATAAGTGCATTTGCTTGAGAAGAAGATTGATTCTTTTGGTATGTGATACAAGTGCTCATTTGCATAAATAGTTTGCCCATTGCTTAATGATTTGAAACTTTGCTCATTTGATTATGTGATTTTGGTATTAGAGTAGAAAATTTATTTTTGTTATCAGAGCAAGTTGTATCTTGAAAATTTGCTCATTCTCATTTGATTATTTAGTTTTAGTATCAGAGCAAATTTAATAATTAAGTGTACCAATGCATGTCTAAGAATTAATTGTAAAGTATATCAGAGCATGTCAAATTTTAAGATGTATCACAGCAAGTCTAAATTTTAAAGCATATCAGAGCAAGTCTAAATTTTAAAGCATATCAGAGCATGTCTAATTTTAAGATGTATCAGAGCAAGTTAAATTTTAAAGCATATTAGAGCATGTCTAAGGAGTAATTTTAAAGGTTGCTCATTTGCATTGTACTTAGCAATTTACTCATTGTATTTTTAAGTCATTTAATAATTTTGCTTTTGATATTGTTCTTTAATTTCTCCCCAATTCATTTATTTTATTTTCAAGTCTTTTAATAATTTATAATTTTGCTTTTGATATATTTTTTAATTTCTCCCCAATTCATTTATTTTATTTTCAAGTCTTTTAATAATTTATAATTTTGCTTTTGATATGTTTCTTTTTCTTTAAATTCTCCCCCTTTTTGACATCATCAAACATTGTTAACTCTCCCTCTTTTTCTGAATACGTTTTCTCTTTAGTGTTTCTTCAAACTTCTTGTGCTAATCATTAATGTTTGCTCCCCCTGAATACAGCAATCATTAACCAAAATATGCCATAGATTACCATAGATATGAATTATCAACAAGGAGAAGATATATAATCAAGAGATGATAGACACCATTACAAAGAGTAGATATATAATTAAAAGATGATTAAAACCATAGTTGTTTCAATACATATTTCATAACATAAAAGTCAGCTAGCTAATGTCATTACATGGCCCAAAATATAGATCCTAGAAAGAACAAGAGACTAACACCTAGGATCTAGTAAAGCTCATGACTAGATGGATCGGAGTCATCGGAGATAGGGTGAGGAGATGATGGATCTCGACCAAGAGCACGTCCTCTATCCCGTCTGCCTCTGCCATGAGTGGAGGTGCTGGCACGAGCAGGTGAGCGAGATGAACTAGGAGGCTGAGAACATTGAGAGGCCAAAGACTGGACTGAAAGAGTGAGTCTAATGGAATCAAGAACGTTCAGTGCTCTCGAAACAGACTGAAGCAGAGCAGTAAACTGAGTAGATGCATGCTCACTCGAGCCTCTGATCTCTCTCCTCAATAACTCATAACCACCCTCCAATGTACCTCTAAGCCTGCCAGCCTCTGCAGTAAGGTCTGTGACCTCAATAGTGCTCTCCTGTGGCTGAGGATGGGCCAAAGCTAAGACTTGCCCCTGTAAGTCAAGAACTCTCCCAGTCAGTCTCAAAATGCTATCCTCGAGCTGCTGAATCCGAATAGACTGATCTGAGATCAACTAAAATACAGTGGAGATATGAAGAATCAAGGTCTGATCAGATGAATCTAATGAAGTGGATCTCGGTGCAAATGTAGAAGTGCTCCACTGACGAGAAAGCAAGGAAGCCACATGCTGAGAAATCTGCTCGATCTGATCATCAGCCAATCTGTACTCTGGAGGAGGTGCTCTGCTGTCTGACTACTGAACTGGTGTGTACCTCCTGGCAGAATCTGAAGGGCCAACCTCTGGATCTGAAACAAACTGGATATTTGGAGATGCTGCCCTGAAGTCATGGAGAGGAGATGAGGGATCTTCTTCCTCAGCTCTGTCTTCTACTCTGTCTTCAGCTCTCTCTTCAGAACCTTTGATCCAACCACCATCAGTTTTAGTGAATCCCATACGGTGCAGAGTGTGTTGGTTGATGGTGTCTGCGTGATAAAGCTTAGCAGATGCCTCCCCCTCAAAACTGACTCCAAACCTCTTGAAAACTAGTGTGAGAGCCATACCAAAAGGCAGATGTGCCTTGGATCTGTTCAGTGTCTCTCTCATGGCCTCAATCATTAAAGCAGGGAGGTTTAATGGGGTTTGAGTGATCACATGAAACATTATACAAATATCTCGGCCAGAAAGGAGGTCATGCCTACCACTCCTTGGGAAGAAAAGCTTTGTCACTAATTGATGTAAGATTCTCATTTCAATTGACAAAATTTTGGCTTCCAATTTATTCAAACTTCCCGAGTAGGTTCCTCCTAGAATTACATTGATCCCCTCTTCCTTCACTGGGAGTTCCATGTAAGAATATCCCTCATAGGGCAAATGTAGTATCTCTCCCAAAATAATAGGATCCAGACATATATCAACTCCCTTAACTGTAGAAGTTACTGTTCCATTGCCATAATGCAGATTTTGATAAAATTCTCTAACCAAGTCTACAAAAGTAACTTCCTTGAGAGAGCAGTAAAAACCCCAACCCTGGTTTTTTATCTTTGTCCCAAAGGAGAAACCTTCTTTTTCAAAGAATCTAAAATCCACATTCTTTCCGCTTTCAACCTTCCTATCAGATAGAGGGATTTTGCTAGGGCTAAGGGGAGACTGAGAGGGACCTTGAGCAGACACTGAAGCCGGAATGGATGCAGTGGAGGTCTGAGCAGCTTGCCTTTTCCTGCGGACGCTTTCTTCCAGCTCACGGACTGATTTTCTTCTTTGAGGGAGTTTCATCTTTGGGGCCATTTTCACCACAACAGCAGGCAGGGAGACTCGGAGGATCAAATGGATGAGTAGAAGGAGGGTTACAAGAGGATGGAAAGGGATTTTGGCGGAGAGAAGAGATGGTTTTGAGAAGAACGGTGGAGGCTAGGGCACGCTCCAACCACTTCAATCAAGGGAGAAAGATGCGAAAAGCTCCTTTCCCAGGTGGTGATTTGAGGTGGAGAGGAGAAGGGAGAATGTTCTTGGGTTAAATCCTTGGTTTTGGAGAGAAAGAAGATGAGGACGACGGGTCTTGGAGGGAGGAAGACGAAGAGAATAGAGGGTCGGCTCATGAATAGGTTTTAAGATAAAATGGAATGAGCCCGTGGGATGTTGGCCAAAAATTATAAGTTTGCCAATGGGTCGACCCTAAGGGGTCGACTCATGAATCACAAAAATTCAGAAAAAATATGAATAAATTTCAAAAAAAATTAGAATTTTGGGAGAAGGAATTTTGCTCAATGACAGGTTGTTAGAGTGATAATCTTGAGCTTTTAGGACCAAGAGAGATGATGGAAATTGATCTCAAATCGATTCCTTGGAAATGGAGAAACACTTAGGCATAAGGATCAAGAATTCCTAGATTTCTCCTAATTTCACAGAATCTATCCTCGCTAAGGGCCTTTATAAAGATATCAGCTAATTGATTTTCAGTGCAAATATATTCAAGAGTTATATCTTTATTTTGAAAATGTTCTCTTATAAAATGATGTCTTATTTCAATATGCTTAGACCTTGAATGTTGAATTGGATTTTTAGTTAGATTTATGGCACTTGTGTTGTCACATCTTATGGGTGTGTCATTAAGTTTGATACCAAAGTCTTCGAGTTATTGCTTAATCCATAATATTTGAGTACAACAACTTCCGGCTGCAACGTATTCAGCCTCAGCCGTAGACAGTGCTACCGAATTTTGTTTCTTGCTAAACCAGGAGATTAGGTTAACTCCAAGAAATTGGCAAGTTCCACTTGTGCTTTTTCTATCTAATCTACATCCAACAAAATCAGCATCTGAATATCCTAATAGATCAATTAGTGAGTCCTTAGAGTACCATAACCCTAGAGTTTGAGTACCATTCAAGTATCTAAGGATTCTTTTAACAGCATTCAAGTGAGACTCTTTAGGATTAGATTGATATCTAGCACACAAACAAACACTAACATGATATCAGGCCTACTTGCAGTTAAATATAATAGAGAGCCAATCATACCTCTATAATATTTTAAGTTTACACATTTACCTTCTTCATCCTTGTCAAGCTTACATGAGGGGCTCATGGGTGTGCCAATTGGTTTGGAGTTCTCCATTCCAAATCTTTTGAGTAGTTCCTTGGTGTACTTGCTTTGGGTGATGAAGATTCTTTCTTTTGTTTGTTTGATTTGGAGTCCGAGGAAGAAAGTAAGTTCTCCCATCATGCTCATCTCGAACTCCCCCTGCATGAGCTTAGCAAAGTCTTGACAAAGAGATTCATTAGTAGACCCAAAAATTATGTCATCAACATAAATTTGTATTACTAACATATCATTTTGATTTCTTTTAATAAAGAGGGTTGTGTCTACATTACCTCTTGAAAAGTCATTATTTAGTAAAAATTTGCTTAGCCTATCATACCAAGCCCTAGGTGCTTGTTTTAATCCATATAAAGCTTTATTTAATTTAAAAATATGATTAGGAAAAGCATGATTTTCAAATCCCGGGGGTTGTTCTACATAGACTTCTTCAACAATATATCCATTTTAAAAATGCACTTTTGACATCCATTTGAAATAATTTAAATTTCATAAAGCAAGCATATGCAAGTAGAAGTCTAATGGCTTCTAATCTAGCAACAGGTGCAAAGGTCTCATCAAAATCAATTCCTTCTTCTTGATTATAACCTTTAGCAACCAATCTTGCTTTATTTCTTATTACATTACCATGTTCATCTAATTTGTTCCTAAAGACCCATTTTGTGCCAATTATTGAATAATTTTTAGGTCTTGATACTAAAGTCCATACATTATTTCTTTCAAATTGATTAAGTTCCTCTTGCATTGCATTAATCCAATTATGATCATTTTCAGCTTCTTCAATAGTTTTTGGTTCAAGATGAGATACAAAAGCACAATGATTAAATACATCTCTAAGTGAAGAACAAATTTTTACCCCATGCATAGGATCACCAATAATTAACTCCTTAGGGTGATTGTGAACATACCTCCATTCCTTGGGTAGGTCATTTGTACCTTGAGGTTGTTCTTGAATTTCTTCACCTCTCTCATCTTGTTTATCTTCTTGTTCCTCGTCCTCTTGAGTTGTTGAATCTTTCAGAGTGATCTCCTTCATTCCTTCTATTAGAGGATCTGCATCATCAACACCCTCATTCTTCCTTGAAGGAAGATCATTAGATTCATCAAAAACAACATGTATGGACTCCTCTACTACTAAAGTTCTTTTGTTAAAAACTCTAAAAGCTTTACTAGTTGAGGAGTAACCAAGAAAGATTGCTTCATCTGATTTTGCATCAAATTTACCAAGTCTTTCTTTACCATTATTTAACACAAAACATCGGCAACCAAAAATATGAAAATATGCAATATTTGGTTTTCTTTCTTTCCAGAGCTCATAGGGGGTTTTCTTTAAAATTTGACTAATCAAAGCACGATTTAAAATGTAACATGCTGTGTTAATTGCTTCCGCCCAAAAATATCTTGGAAGGTTGCTTTCACAAAGCATGGTACGGGCCATTTCTTCTAAGGTTCTGTTTTTCCTTTATACTACCCCATTTTGTTGGGGTGTCCTAGGAGCAGAGAAGTTATGGCCAATTCTATTTTCATCACAAAAGTTTTCAAAGTCTTGATTTTCAAATTCAGTTCTATGATCGCTTCGAATATTTTGAATTGAAAATCCTTTTTCATTAGTGACTTTTCGATAAAATTTAGTGAAAATATGAAAAGTTTCATCTTTGTGTGCTAAAAAGAAAACCCAAGTAAAACGAGAGTAATCATCTATAATTATAAAATTATATCATTTTCCTCCTAGACTAGTGGTTCTAGTTGGTCCAAATAAGTCCATATGCAAAAGCTCTAAAGGTCTAGAAGTTGAAACAATATTTTTGGATTTAAATGAAACTCTTGTTTGTTTACCTAAATGGCATGCATCACAAATTCTATCCTTTTCAAAATTCAGTTTTGGCAAATCAAGAACTAATTCTTTCTTAATTAATTTTGAAAGAGAATGCATGCTAATGTGTGCAAGTCTGCGATGCCAAAGCCAACTTGTCTCATTAATTTTAGCATTTAAGGATACTAGGCATTGCATATTTATTTTGGCTAAATCATTTAAATCTACCATATAAACATTACCATGTCTATGTCCAATAAATTTAATGCCATCATTAACAGGACTAGTTACAATGCACACAGACGATTCAAAAATAACTTTATATCCTTTATCACAAAATTGACTAATACTTAGTAAATTGTGCTTTAAACCATCTACTAACAAAATATTTTCAATGTATTTGGAGGGAGTGATACCAATGTTACCTATACCGATGATCTTTCCTTTGCCATTGTCTCCAAAGGTGACCATCCCTCCATCCCTAGCATCAAGCGTGATGAATTGTGATTCATCACCAGTCATGTGTCTCGAGCATCCACTGTCAAGATACCATTTTTTGTTTCCTCCTTGGGATGCTAGACACACCTGCAAGCAAAAGTCAAGTTTTTGTTTTAGGTACCCAAGCTTTCTTGGGTCCTTTTTGGTTAGTCATAATGGTTCCTTTTGGAACCCATATTTTCTTTATAGTTGATTTTGCAGATTTGTTAGAGAAGCAAGTGTATGATTTATGTCCTACTATACCATATTTGAAACAAGTAATATTGGTAGACTTGTTACTTAAAGAGTTTATATAAATATTTTTCAGATATTTTTGTTTCTTCAAGGGGTTATAGCCAAGTCCAGCCTTATCATACACGGCTTTTTGATTATCAAGAATCATATTGAGTTTATTTGAACTCAAGGTGAACTTTTCTACTATTGGTTTTAGCTTGGCGATTTCATTCTTTAAGCTTTGATTTTCTTGAAGCAGGGTGAATTTTTCAATTAAAATATTTTCAGTTTGTTTCAATAAAGATTGATTTTTCAATTTTAGTTCTTTGTTCTTCATCCCTAGTTTCTTTAATTCATCAACTAAATCATAGAATGCTTCATGTAATTCTTCAAATGTAAAGTCACTAGGGGTTTCGAAAATTACCTCATTTTCGTGTGCCATAAGGCACAGGTTGGCTTGTTCGATTGAGGTTTTCTTATCGGAGCTTGAGTCATCACTCGCACTCCATGTGGCCATCATGGCCTTCTTCTTGAACTTCTTGGGACCTTTCTTCAATTATGGGCATTCGGATTTGAAGTGTCCCGGCTTCTTGCACTCGTAGCAGATAAGGGGTTGGTCTTTCTCTTTTTCTTTGCTTTGTTCCCTTTTTGTGAATGGCCTCTTCCTCATCCCCTGTTTTCTTTTTCTCAAAAATTTCTTAAATCTTCGGGTGATGAGTGCCATCTCTTCATCCTGTTCTTCATCTTCAGTGTCATCAGTTTCTTCATCTGGTGGAGCTGTGGATTTGAGGGCAATGGTTCTTTTCTTTTTGACTTCTTCCTCTTGATGTTGCTTCATGCTTAGCTCATGAGTCATCAAAGATCCAAGAAGCTCTTCTAGAGGTAGAGTGTTCAAGTCCTTGGCTTCTTGGATGGCAGTCACTTTGGCTTCCCAATTTCTTGGTAAGGATCTGAGAATCTTTCTTACAAGCTCACTGTTAGTATAGGACTTACCAAGACTCTTTAAACCATTAATAATATCAGTAAAGCGAGTAAACATTATAGTTATGGACTCATCATGCTCCATTTTGAACAATTCATATTTATGCATAAGCATGTTTATTTTAGACTCTTTTACTTGATTGGTTTCCTCATGGGTTACTTCTAATCTATCCTATATTTCTTTAGCAGATGAGCAAGTAGAAATGCGATTAAATTCGTTTGCATCAAGAGCACAATAAAGAACATTCATTGCTTTAGCATTTAATTGGGCCATCTTCTTATCAACCTCATCCCATTCTTTCTCGGATTTGGTTGATTCCTCACCATCTATAATTTTAGTGGGTGTGTGAGGACCGTTCACTATGATACTCCACATATCATAGTTGAGTGTTTGTATAAAAATTTTCATCCGAGCTTTCCAATAGGTGTAATTAGACCCATTGAAAAGTAGAGGTCGGTTGGTGGATTACCCCTGGCTAGAGAAGTGCCGACGTGGGTTGCCATAGATCTTTGGCTCTTTGATTGTTTAGATCAAAGAAGGGCTAGAGCACCGGACTCTGATACCACTTGTTGCCCAGCTATGCAACCCAAGAGGGGGGGGTGAACTGGGTTTCTAAAAATTTTAAGCTTAACTTATGACTTATGAAAAATATTTGGCAATAGCTAAATGAATATGGAGAGTTAAATTAATTCAGGACTAATGGCTAAAAGCAAGAATGCAAGAAAATAATGAAGAGTTAAAGGGAAGCAAATATGCACACCACAAACAAAAGGATTTATAGTGGTTCGGTGCCAACCTTGCACCTACATCCACTCCCTAAGCTCTTACTTGGAAATTCCAATCCACTAATCTTGTATTCAACCCGAATACAAACGTCGGAAACTCCGACTCTAGCTATTCCAAGCTAGACCACTTATTTTTCGAGTACAAGCCAACCCAATACACTCCGATTCTAGGTTCGGATCAACCTTCTCTTATTTTGGAACCCCTCCAAAATAAAACCAAACACTCAAACTGAGTATAACAATTTATATCACAAACAAGTACAGAGAAAGCTCCTTTAATGAGCGAATATAACTTTAAATACACTTTACTCAAGAGAAGAAGACCCTCTTCGGATTTCCTCAAAGTGGTTGGAGACTTGAATGTGCACTTGAGGAGTTGGTGAGCTTGGTTTAAGGGCTTCTTCAAAGCTTTGAATGAACTCTTGATTAGGGCTGAAAAGTTGGCTTGAAAAACCCTTTTTCAAAATCTCTCTTTTGAATGCTCTTGAATACTCTCTTGAATGCTCTTCTTAACTCTTTTGATCTCTTTTGAATCTCCCTTTTTCTATATTTTTGTTTCCCACCTTTTGGATCCTTTTATAGCTTTAAGAAATAGAGAAAAATATTTTAGGCTGAAAAAGAGCCGTAAGACCACATTAAATGAGCATTAAAAGCACTTAAAACGGGTTAAAAACTAGCCATTGCGGAGAAATCCCATCGCAGGGGTCGACTCATAGGTCGACTCATGCCTGGGGGTCGACTCATGGGTCGACCTCTGTGGAAGAATACCAGAAAATAAGGTTCTGTGATTTTTGGCCTAAAACCTGCAGGGGTCGACTCATGGGTCGACTCATGCCTTAGGGGTCGACTCATGGGTCGACTCACAGGTTGTGCCAAGCCAGAAAATCTGTGTGCCAAATAGCTCATGTGCCATGAGTTGACTCATGGGTCGACTCATGAATTTCAAACATGCATAACTTTCAAAATACAAGTCCAAAAATAATAAAATTTTCGCCAATGGATCACAAATCTTTTGTTCTATCATTTGATACTTTCAAATCAAGGTTTTGATAAAATTATGATTTTGCCCCTGAAGAGCAATAGGTCTTTTTCAAATGAAAATTATTAGTACCCCTTCAACTGCTTTGTAATCATCAAAATCAATCTAGGGAGCAACAACATCAGAGTCAGAAGGGTGGTGTGAGAGAGCTTTCCTGCTTGAGAAAAAAAAAGAAAAGAAGAGAAAAGAAGAGAGAAGTGGGTGCAGACTTTTCTTGTGTACCCTAGGGTTTCTGCCTAGGGTTCGAGAAGTGAGAAAGTGAGCGACGAGTGTTGTGAGCCCACCAGACTTTAGAGAGAGCTTCATCAATCTCTCTACTACATCTACTAATGATCCAGAGTGTTCGAGCAGTCGACAGATCAAGATCAAAAGAGTTCGATCAACATCGGCCATCAAAAGGGTTCAGCCACGAACTAGCATTCGTGAGGAGCCGATAAGATCGGGAGCTTCGTGTGGATGATCTACAGAGGTCAGACATACTGTGTGGCTATGTTGTGATGATCAGACCCTCCTGACGGTGATCAAATTACGGTGATCAACTACCCGCACAAAGGTAATGTGTTCTGAATACATAACAGTAAATTGTTTACTGTAGAAGTTTGAATTTCAAATTTAAATGCATGCTATGTATATATCATATTTAGATCCTTATGTAGGATTTATATAAGTTAATTAATTAGATTAATTAATAATTTTTGCTGTAAAATAGTGATCTTGAAAAAGTTTTAAAATTATTGTTTTACCCCTGCACTAAAATTCACTTCAAATGGTATCAGAGCGGGTTCTAAAATATGATATATATATTTGCATGCATAGATTAAATTATAATCTAAAAATTTAAATTTAAAATTTGAAATTTGAAATTTAAAATTTAAAATTTGAATTTTGAAAGTTATTCGAAATTCAAAATTTAAAAATTTGAAATTTAAAATTTGAAATTTGAAATTTGAAATTTGAAATTCGAAATTTAAAATTTAAAAATTTGAAATTCAAATTTCAAAATTTCAAATTTCAAATTTATTTGAAATTTCAAATTTAAAATTCAAAATTTAAAATTCAAAATTTGAAATTCAAAAATTTGAAATTTAAAATTTGAAATTTGTTTGAAATTTGAAATTCAAAATTTGAAATTTGAAAATTGAAAATTGAAAATTGAAATTTAAATTTTGAAATTGATATATTTAGATATACTTGAAACAAGTAGCAAGTAATCTAATTGGGTTGGTTGCCATGGTCGTCCGATCATAGGAGAAAAGTAGGATTTAAAAGGCCCTCTCCTCCCATTCGATGGGGTTCTCCTATGACGGTAGGGATGCTGCTGCAATTATATCTCATGCAGATGAAGCAGTGAAAGGACTTAATTATAAAGGTTCAATTATAAAATTTATCATGAATGTGTTAGATTAGATCTAAAGGAATATTCATGATTTATTTTGATTGAGTTATTTTCTGTTATGTAATTAGCAATAGGATTGCTGTTTATGAAATGTGCTGATCTGTTTGTAAAATGAGTCAACATATTTGGTGAACAGAAAATAAAACCTTTCAAATTTGAAAATTATTTTTGAAATGCCAAACCCTGACCCATCAGCCCATATACTTAATTAAAAGAATTAAGTGTTGTCAAGTAAGTCTAGAATTGTGAATTAAGACCTAAGATAATTGCATAAACTTGTGGGTCAATGGGTTAGATGGATTAGGTCCATAATTGGGTTAGACCTAAGGTTAGCTTAAAGAAATGGACTAAATTAGAGTAATTGGTCAAATCTAATCAAAAGTTGAATTAGATTAGGTCAAGGATACTCTAGACTCAACTCCAATAGTTGTAGTTGAATGGATCCATGTCTTTAACTAGATCAAGATGGACTTAATTCATGGCTATGCGGTGGAACCCTATTTACTAAGTTGATCAAATTAAAACTAATAAACTGATTGGTGTCTAAGATAAGTTTGGCAGTCTGACCAGTGATTTTTAAGTGGGAGCTACTCGCATTGATTCGATCTCTGACGAGTTAATGGCATATCCCCACCACTGATCTCACTTACCTGGCCAACCTAGTGAGTTAGGTTTTGATTAGATTACTTGGTGATTAGGGCTCACCCATGTCATTAGGTAAATCAGTGTGACTGATTTAGGTGCTCCTAATGCTGACTTTAATTAAATCTTTTTTAATCTAACTTGGTGAAGTCAGTGGGAGGATTAAAATTAGCTGGTTAATTTCTTCTCTTCTATCCTTTAATAAAAATCTTAAAAAATTATTAGATCCTTAAAATGATTAAGTTATAGTGATAACTAAGTCATTGCCTCCCATTAAGTGAGTGATAATGAGTCCATTAGTTTAATAATCACTGGAGGCCCAAAGGCCTGGTGCTTATTGACTAATAGAATTATCATTCATAGTATGATAATTTGGTTGAGTCTTTCTGATGGTGGTTTGGTTGGTCGGTCAAAGTCGGGCCTGATCATTTATTGGTCCGATTCACCAAATCAAGTCATGTTAATGGTTGGACCTAACCAGATCTTTTCAGTAGAGGCCAAAGCCTACTGATTAGGTTCTGGGGCAAAATAAATTACTAGAAGTTGTTTAAAGAAACAAGTGGTTATGAACCTACCCATAGATGCACATGGGTTGACCAACCAAAGTTGGGCTCGTGTGTAGTCTATGTGGATTCTAGTACCCACTAAGAAATTAAAGTAATTCCTCGAATTGGAGGTTGAGGCTACCAGTTCATAAAATACTGAGAGAAACTTTAGACTAAAGTCCAAGTCTTTAGTATTAATAATTTATGTACTAATAAAGGTCTAATTTTTCTTTATGAAGCTATGGCTACTACCCTATCGCTCCGATCATTATTAGATAATGACAAGCTCATAGGACCTAATTTCGATAGCTGGTATCGAAAATTAAAAATCATCCTTGAACATGAGCGGATCCTTTATGTAGTAACGGATCCGACACCCGAGGAGCCAGCCCCAAATGCTAGAGGGACAGTTTGAGACACTTACCAGAAGTGGGTCAACGATCGCACCACCGTTCGATGCATAATACTGGCAGCAATGAATGATGAGTTCAGCCGTAGGTTCGAGAACGCCCAGCCGCAGGAGATGCTTCAAATATTGAACGACTCCTTTGGCATGCCTGACGATGTTGAAAGGATAAAACTAGTTGTGCCATTTTCAATGCTCGGATAAGGGATGGGGCCTCAGTCACCAATCATGTACTGCACATGATCGAAATGATTGAGCACCTAAGTAAACTGGGCTTTTCCTTACACGAGCAGCTTGGTAAGGATGCGATCCTTAATTCTTTGCCTATGTCCTTCCTCCCCTTCCTTACTCATTTTCGAATGACAAAGTCTGTAGTGAACTACCACAGCTTGTTGAGGTTGCTACAGAACTTTGAGAAGGACCACCAGCTCCATAAGGAGTCGGTGAATGTTGTGGGAGGGTCTTCTTCTAATCGTCGACCCTTTAAGAATGGGAAGAAGAACAAGAAGAAGAAGAATAAGAAGGTGCAGTCACATGCTGGGACGTCTGCACAGGGTCACACCAAGAAGCGCAAGCCCGACCAGAGCTTGGCAGAGTGCTTCTTTTGCAAGAAGCAGGGGCACTGGAAGAGAAACTGTCCTCTATACATTGCCTCCCTGGATCCGAACAGGCCGAAGAAGAAGCAAGGTAATTATATGATAACACCTTGCAACTTTTTCATTTATGATACTACTGCCTGGATATTGGATATCGGAAGCCCTTATCATATTTGCAATTCGATGCAGGGTCTGCAGGTCAGTAGGAGATTTGATGAAGGTGAGAAGTTCCTGAACGTTAGAGATGGAAGCAAAGTTTCAGTTCTAGCTTTAGGAATCATGAACCTTGTAATCAATTCTCGTAATATAATTTTGAGTGAATGTCACTATTGTCCAAGTTTTTTATTAAATATTATTTTTGTAGGCCTTTTGGCCATGTACAGTTATAAATTTTTAATAAAAGAAAATGTTTGCAATATCATTTTGAATGGTGTTACAATATTTGTTGGACAACTAAATAATAGAATTTACTTACTATCATAGCCTATTAATGTGGTTCAAACCTCCGGTAAATGTCCTAGAATAAATAATGTGTCAGAAGTCTACCTTTGGCACTGTAGGCTAGGTCATATAAATAAGAACAGGATAAATAGGTTGGCTTAAGAAGGAATTCTTAAAGTTGGTGATTGTGAATCACTTCCAACCTGTGAGTCCTGTCTTCTTGAGAAAATGACCAAGTCACCTTTTACTGGAAAAGGTGAGCGAGCCAGTGAACTCTTGGATCTGATACATTCTGATGTATGTGGACCCATGAGTTCAAGTGCAAGAGGTGGATATTTCTACTTCATAACCTTCACAGACGACCTATCGAGGTATGGGTATGTCTACTTAATGAAGCATAAGTCGGAGTCATTTGAAATGTTCAAACTATTCCGAAATGAGGTAGAAAAATAAACTGGAAAGTGTATTAAAACTCTTCGATCTGATTGAGGAGGTGAATACCTTTCCAATGAGTTTTTGACATATCTTGAGGAGAATGGGATTCTCTCTCAATGGACTCCTCCTGGAACACCACAGCATAATGGTGTGTCTGAAAGGAAGAATCTGACCTTATTGGACATGGTTCGATCCATGATGGAGTTTGCTGGTCTGTCGATCTCTCTCTGGGGATATGTGCTCGAATCGGCTTGTTACCTTCTAAATAGGGTTCTGAGTAAGTCTGTAACCAAAATGCCATATGAAATATGGATAGGACGTAAGCCAGTACTCTCGCACCTTAGGGTTTGGGGGTGTCCGACTTATGTTAAACGTTTAATTACGGACAAGCTTGGACCTAGGTCTGACAAGTGTTATTTCATAGGGTACCCAAAAGAGAACAAAGAATATTATTTCTATCTAGCTGATGAGCAAAAGGTATTTGTCAGCCTTAAGGCAATTTTTTTAGAAAAGGAGTTCCTTGGTGAAGGGACTGTTGCCTCTAAGGTCAAACTTGAGGAAGTTCGACAGGTGAAGAAACCAACACAAGTTACTAAACCTGAACCAGATTTGGTTAGATCAGATCCGGAGCCCATTGTTGTTGCACCCTTAAGGCGGTCTGGTAGAGTACCACGTCAACCGGACAGATACTATGGTTTCTTGGTCCAGGACGACGATCCTATCGAACTTGATGAAAATGATGAGGATCCGATCACCTACATGGATGCAATGCAGAGACCTGACTCTGAGAAATGGCTAGAGGCCATGAAATTCGAAATGGAGTCCATGAAGGTCAACGATGTGTGGACATTGGTTGACCCACCCGAAGGAGTAAAATCAATAGGGTGTAAGTGGGTCTTCAAGAGGAAGAGGGGCGCAGACGGAAAGGTAGAAACCTATAAAAATCATCTGGTTGCCAAGGGATATCGTCAACATTATGGTATAGACTATGACGAGATATTTTCTCTTGTGGCAATGCTCAAATCCATTCGGATTATGCTTGCGATAGCTGCCCATCTGGACTATGAAATCTGGCAGATGGATGTGAAGATAGCTTTCCTAAACAGAGAGCTAGACGAAGAGGTATATATGATACAACCTGAAGGCTTCACATCCACAGATGAGTCTAAGGTGTGCAGGCTACAGAGGTCCATTTATGGACTTAAGTAGGCATCCCAGAGTTGGAACATACGTTTTAATAGGACGATCAAGATGTATGGCTTCGTTAAGAATGGAGAAGAGCCTTGCATTTATAAGTGGGCTAATGATCCAGTAGTGGTATTTCTTGTATTGTATGTGGATGACATTCTCTTAATCGGGAATGATGTCTCTGCATTACAGGGAATAAAGATTTGGCTGTCGTCACAGTTCTCTATGAAAGATCTGGGAGAAGCTTCCTACATCTTAGGGATGAGGATCTATAGGGATAGATCTAAAAGGTTGCTTGACTTATCCCAGTCCACGTACATTAATACTATGCTGAAGAGGTTCAGTATGGAGAATTCTAAGAAAGGCTATCTACCGATAGGCCATAGAATTTCTCCCTCGAAGAGGGATTGTTCGACAACACCTCAAGAGAGAGAGCGTATGGGTAGAATTTCATATACTTCGGCGGTGGGATCTATCATGTACGTCATGACATGTACATGACCAGATGTGGCATACTCACTAGAGGTAGTGAGTAGATACCAATCTGATCCAGTTGAGAATCACTGAAAGGTTGTTAAAAACATCCTGAAGTATTTAAGAAATACTAAGGATCAGTGGCCTGTTTATGGTGAATCGGACTTGAGACTTATAGAGTTTACAGACTTTAGTTTTTAGTCTGATCACGATGACAGCAAGAGTGTGTCGGAATTTATTTTTACCCTTAATGGTAGGGCTGTCTGCTGGAAGAGTTCCAAGTAGTACATAGTGGCTGATTCAGTTTGCGAGGTAGAGTATGTTGCTGCATCAGATGCTACCAAAGAAGCGGTGTGGCTGAAGAAATTCATCATCCAGCTCGGAGTAGCACCCTCCGAGCTATAAGTCGAAGATGGGTATTAGATACTGCACCGATTGGCTTTAGGCCAAGTGGGAGATTGTTGGGAATAGTATCCCAAAACCAATCGCCAGCCTGTTAACGGTTGTGCTCCTTTTGTATTAGTACATGAATTATAAATAAATAAAAATTATTTTGATATTTTTTCATCACAAATGTTTCATCTTCTAATGAATTTCTATGTTGTGGTGAAGTTCTTAGGACTATTTAGACTCGACAAAGGAGGATTTGTCGCTTAGTCCTTAAACCTGTTCGCGACCAAATGATACGTTGTTATCAAGGACGACAACATTTATCGAGCATAGGTCGTTGTGTGCCATATGGGTTGGTTGTCCTCATAACCAAAGAGTGTGGAGACACTGGTATGGCATACAGGTGAGATATAATGGTACATCTATACTGAACGTGACCGACTCCGGAGCTATTTCTGCTGTCAAGATTTGCTCCAATTGGATATGGGTATAAATGTCCCTCCGACCTGAGACCGCCACAGTGACTTGCAAGCAACTCACTGCACTTAGGCACTGGACTACTTGAATTTCTAATTCAGTGACGGAAGGCTGCTGGGTGTAGTCAAGTACTTGATTTGTCGGTGCGTGTGTCAAGATGGGATTGACCACTCCAGTTTAGGAGCTGTGTACAGTCGTATTTCAATTTAGCAAAATCTTGGCCAGGGTAGTCCTAGTGAGGAGTCACAGGACTAATTGAGTTGAGCACGATTCAGATGATCGCATCAGGGTTGACAGTTTAACCCTGAGTCATCCTAAATACAAGGGTCAAAAGGGATGAATTATACGGTAACCATATTCACGTAGGTTTTGAATGTTGCGATTGTGACTATTCGACCTATTCGGTCATCGGGTACCATTGCTGGATGGTCACTTCAATTAGTACAGGAATTGGTTCCTGTGCTACCGACTTAGGTTCAAACCTGCGGGGTCACACACATTAGAGGTTCCTTTCTGATCTGATGGCTAATTATGAGTCTTATGTGTCTGAGACTCTATGATTGAGAATTAGGATTCTCTGATCATGAGTTCCACACATTTGGGTACCAGGGTCAAAATTTTGAATTTCAAATTTTGAATTTGAAATTTGAACTCTTCGATCAAGGTTTCATATTGATGGACTTTGATACCCGATTGCCCATCGGATTTGGACTCAATAATTATGAGAAATTTTATTATTGATTTGATTGCTAATTAACTCAATTTGATTGAGTAATTATTTTTGGATCAAGTCCAATTGAATTGGATTCAGTTGGGTTTGACCCGATTAGGTTAAAAGTTGACCTAATCGTCGAGATGGTTTGGTCCCTGATTTGATCAGGGGTTGGGCTTAGTCAATTTCTGATTTGATTAGGATTTTATTGAGCCTAATTAAGTCTAATTAAGTTGAGATTAATTTAGTCTAATTGTGCTTAACCTATTTTGATTAGGTTGGTTCAATTAAGATCAAACCACCATTCGAATTTGAATCCCTGCACCACCTTAAATCTCTGTGCCCATTTGAATTCACGAGAAGAAACTTCTCATGAATTTTTTCTCACGCAAAGCCCTTCTCATGCCCACTCTTGTGCACCAATATTTGGATAAAGATGATTAGTTAGCCATTCAAATTCAAAGCGTGTTTGAATTTGAATGGATAACTTATCTCTTGCGCATACATGACATTATCCACTTTAGCGCCCCACATCTCACACGAGAAAGAGTTTCTCATGAAACTTTTTCATGCATAAAGTAGACTCACACCTTCTCTTCTCATGCCCAAGTGGATAGGGATGAGTTGGTTTTAGTTTGAATTCAAATTTGATTTGAATTCAAATGTGTAACCACTTGTCTTTATCCTCTCACACGGATAAGACTCATTTTTGTTGCCCAGCTATGCAACCCAAGAGGGGGGGTGAATTGGGTTTCTAAAAATTTTAAGCCCAACAGATAACTTATGAAGAACAAAACAATGGCTTTAAATCAATATTAATTACCTAAAGCAGTATTGCAAGGATATAATAAAGAAATAAGATAAAGCGATAAAGCACACCACAAACACAAGGATTTATAGTGGTTCGGTGCTAACCTTGCACCTACATCCACTCCCCAAGATTCCACTTGGGAATTTCAATCCACTATCCTTTGTATTCAACCCGAATACAAAACGTCGGAAACTCCGACACTAGCTATCCCAAGCTAGAATACAAGACGTTGGAAACTCCGACACTAGCTATCCCAAGCTAGAACACTTGTTTCCCGGGTACAAGCAAACCCAAAAACTCCGATTTCAGGTTCGGATCAACCTTTCCTTGTTTTGGAAATCCTCCAAAAATAAGAGCAAAAACTCACAAAGAGTAAGAATATTTAGAGCACAGATTAATACAATAATAGCTCCTTAAATGAGCAAATATAACAATAAAAGCTTTACTCAAATGAAGAACCCCTTTTTTCAGAATTTCTCAAAGTGGATGAACGCTTGAACGCTTGAGAAGAGGTTGATTGTTGATTGAAGATCTCTTGAAAGCTTTGAATGATCTCTAGATCAAGGTTGAAACAATAGGCGTGAAGAATTCTCTCCTTGAAAGATCTAGCTTTTCTCTATCACAATCTCTCTGGTATATTGTGGATCCTCTCTCTTTTTTTCTTTGGATTTTTCGTTGATCTCAGGCTTTTTCTTACAAATTTTGGATCCTCTCTTCTGTTCTTCTCTTTTTCTTCTTTTTCTCTTCACTTTTTCTTTTCCATTTGATTTCACGTTTGATCCGCTATTTAATCTGTAATTTCTTTCATCATTTAAAGCATTTTGTAGCATTAGAAGCAAGAGAAAACAATTTAGGCAGATAAAGAGCCGTTAGAGGATTTTTAGGAAGCATAAATGGCAATTAAAATGGGCAAAAAAATAGCCGTTGCTGACATTTTCCGTCGCAGGGGTCGACTCATGAGTCGACTCATGCTTCAGGGGTCGACTCATGAGTCGACCTCTGTTGCAAAAATCAGAGAGTGCTTTTCTGAAATTTCTTGGCTCAAATTAGCAGGGGTCGACTCATGAGTCGACTCATGCCTTGTGGGTCGACTCATGAGTCAACTCACAGGTCGTGCCAAGCCAGAAAACTAGCATGCCAAGGAGAATTTTTGCGTGCCAATCAGCTCACAGTGCCATGAGTTGACTCATGAGTCGACTCATGCACTTCAAACCTTCATAACTTCAAAAATATAAGTCCAAACACAATGAAATTTTCACCAATAGATTTCAAATCATTTGTTCTACCAAATGAAACTATCAAATCAGGATTTTAGTGAAATTACGATTTTGCCCATGAAGAGCATAAGGACTTTTTTATTTTAAAATATTGTATCCCTTCAATCTGCTTTGTAATCATCAAAATCAATCTAGGAGCAACAATCTCCCCCTTTTTGATGATGACAAAATATATGAACAAAAATATTTATGTTAATGCATTAATTTCAAAAGAATCCATTATAGGTGTATATGCTTGAAAAGAGTATGATTCTTTTGGCATGTAATATAAATGCAAAAATAGTTTGTCCATTTTCTTAAAGATTTGAAAAGGGTATTAGATCATTTTGAGTTCAAGATATATCAGAGCAAGAGAAGATAAATAACTTTTTCTATGCATCAGAGCAAAAATAATTTTTACAATGATATCAGAAAAGATTTTATAATGTATCAGAGCAAGAAAATTTTTAATGTATCAGAGAAAATAGTATCAGAGCAAATGTTATAATATATTAGAGAAACCTTCACACTGTATCGGATCAAATGTTATCATGTATCAGATCAAGTTGAAAGAAATTGTAGGATGTATCAGAGTAAAACAAATTTCTTATTGATGTATCAAGGTGAGTAAAATTTCAAAAGCAAGTTTGAATATCAGAGCTTATATATAAAAAATACTTATTTGCATTGTACTCATGATTTTGCTTTTGATGGATAACTTTTTGTTAAAGTTCTGTCTGATACCAAATTTTGATACCAAAATTTCTCAAAGTTTTGTTTAATCTTTCAATCCTTGTTTTTGTCTAATTTCTCCAATATTTGTTTAATTTCTTCAATATTTGTTTAATTTCTTCAATATTTATTTTAATTTAATTTCTCCCCTTTTTTCTCATAATTTAGGGTTTTGCTTTTTGTCTAATTTCAATTTTTGTTTAATTTTAATTTCTTCCCCTTTTTGACATCATCAAACATAGTTAACTCTTCCTTTTCTTTTTCTGAAAAATATTCTTTAATTTCCTCCTCTTTAGAGTTTTTCACAAATGTTTGCTCCCCCTTAATATAGCAATTATCAACAGCAAACAACAATAAGGAGAAGATAATATTTCAACAGATGTATCGGAGATTGAAATATATCCAAAATATAATCATTACAAAGAGGTAGAAATATAGGTAAAAGATGATTCCATTAATATTATAATTGTTTCAATACATAAGATTCAACCAGCTAAATGTCAATACATGGCCCCAAGGTATAGATCCTAGAACAAGATACTAACTCCTAAGATCTAGATAAGTCAATGATCAGAGTCATCAGATATAGGGTGAGGAGATGATGGATCAGAAGTGCGTCCTCTACCCCGTCTGCCTCTGCCACGAGTAGGAGAACGAGATGAACTGGGTGGCTGAGAATGCTGAGATGCTAGGGACTGAACAGAAAGGGTGAGTCTGAAGAATCAAGTACGTTCAGTGCTCTGGAAACAGATTGAAGTAGAGCAGTGAACTGGGTGGTAGCATGCTCACTCGATCCTCTGATCTCTTTCCTCAGTAGCTCATATCCACCTTCTAATGCTCCTCTGAGCCTTCCAGCCTCTGCAGTGAGGTCTGTGACCTCAATAGTAGACTCCTGTGGCTGGGGATGGGCCAATGCAAGAACTTGCCCCTGCAAGTCATGAACTCTGCCAGTAAGTCTCCAGACTGTATCCTCAAGCTGCTGTATCCTGATGGACTGATCTGAAATCATCTGAAATACAGTGGAGATGTGGGGAGTAATGGTCTGATCAGAAGAAGTAGCTCCAGGTGCAAAAGAAGTACTACTCCACTGGCTAGACAATAAAGAAGCCACACGCTGTGAAATATGCTCGATCTGATCGTCAGCCAGTCTGAACTCTGAATGAGGTGCTCTGCTCTCTGGCTGATACACTGGTGTGGGCATCCTAGTAAACTCTGAAGGGCCAGCCTCAGTATCAGGAATGAACTGGGTATCTGGTGATGCTGCCCTGAAGTCATGTACAGGAGAAGATGGACCTTCATCTTCTACTCTGCCTTTAGTTCTGTCTTCAGCTCTTTCCTCAGCTCTCTCCTCAGCTCTTTCTTCAGAGCCCTTGATCCAACCACCAACAGTCTTTGTAATTCCCATTCGATGCAGGCTGTGTTGGTTGAAAGTGTCCACATGTGAGAGCTTGGTAGGTGTCTCCCCCTCACAGCTAACTCTAAACCTCCTAAATACTCTAGTAAGGGCCATACCATAAGGCAAGTGTGCCTTGGATCTGTTCAAAGTTTCTCTCATGGCCTCTATCATAAGTGCAGGGAGGTTTAAGGGGGTCTGAGTGATGATATGAAACATGACACATACATCTCTGCCAGATAGTAAGTCATGTCTACCACTCCTAGGAAAGAATAGTTTTGTCACAATCTGATGCAGGACCTTCATCTCAATGGACAGTAGCTTTGCTTCCAATCTGTTTAAACTTCCTGAAAAATCTTCTCCTAAGATAATTCTGATCCCTTCTTCTTTAATTGGGAGTTCCATATATGAGTATCCTTCACTAGGCAACTGAAGTATCTCTCCCAATATCCTAGAATCCAAACAGATGTCAATCCCCTTTACAGTTGAAGTCACAGACCCGTTTCCATAATTTAGGTTCTGGTAGAACTCTCTGACTAGATCAACATAGGTGACTTCCTTAAGAGAGCAATAAAGTTCCCATCCTTGATTTTTGATCTTGGTAGCAAAAGTAAAGCCTTCTTTCTCAAAGAACCGAAAATCTATATTTTTCCCGGTTTCTACTTTTCTATCAGAAAGAAGATTTACACTGAGGCTTTTGGAGGATTGAGAGGGACCTTGAGCAGGTACTGAAACTGGATCGGGAATACTGGAAGACTGAGCATGCCTTTTCTTTCAGACAATTTTCTCAGGCTCTCGGATTGATTTCCTCCTTTGGGGAAGTTTCATCTTTGGAGCCATATCCAAAAAAGTAACAGACAAGAAGACTTGAATTCAGTGGAGGAGAGATCACAAAAGAGTAAAAAAGAATTTTGGTGGAGAAAAGAAGTGGATTTTGAATGAACGGTGAAGTTCTAGGGCACGTTCCACCCGCGCCTATCACTGCGAGAAAGCACAGAAAAGTCCTTTTCAAGGAGGCGATTTTTGGTGGAGAGAAGGAGGGAGAATTGCCTCAGAAGTGATCCTTGGATTTGGAGCAAAAAGAGTTGGAGAGGACAGCTTTCGGAAGGAAGACGACGAGAAGATGAGTCGTCTCATAAACAGGGTTTCCCGTTTTAAAAACAATGAACCCGATGGAAGTTGGTGGGATTTACAAGTTTGCCATTGAGTCGACTCATGGGGGTCGACTCATGAAGTTCAGAAAATCAGGAAAAATGCAAATAAATTTAGAAAAATTCAAAATTTTGGGAGAAGGAATTTTGCTCAATGATAAGTTTTTAGAGTGATAAAACTGAGCTTTTGGAACCAGGATAGTTGTTGGAAATTGAGCTCTAAGAATATTTGATAATAATTAAGAGAAGTTTAGGCAAATGGATCTAGAATTCCTAGATTTCTCCTAATTTCACAGAATCTATCCTCACTAAGGGCCTTTGTAAAGATATCGGCTAATTGATTTTCAGTGCAAACATATTCAAGAATTATATTTTTGTTTTGAACATGTTCTCTTATAAAATGATGTCTTATTTCAATATGTTTGGATCTTGAGTGTTGTATTGGATTTTTAGATAGATTTATGGCACTTGTATTGTCATATTTTATTGGAGTTTCATTAAGTTTGATTCCAAAATCTTCGAGTTGTTGCTTAATCCATAAGATTTGAGCACAACAACTTCCGGCTGCAATGTATTCGGTCTCAGCCGTAGACAGTGCCACCGAATTTTGTTTCTTGCTAAACCATGAGATTAGGTTAACTCCAAGAAATTGGCAAGTTCCACTTGTGCTTTTTCTATCTAATTTACATCCAGCAAAATCAGCATCAGAATATCCTAACAAATTAATTTGTGAGTCCTTAGAGTACCATAACCTTATAGTTTGTGTACCATTTAAGTATCTAAGGATTCTTTTAACAGCATTCAAATGAGATTCCTTAGGATTAGATTGATATCTTGCACATAAGCAAACACTAAACATGATATCAGGCCTACTTGCAGTTAGATATAATAATGAGCCAATCATACCTCTATAGTATTTTAAGTCTACGCTTTTACCTTCATCATCCTTGTCAAGCTTACATGAGGGACTCATTGGTGTGCCAATTGGTTTGCAGTTCTCCATTCCAAATCTTTTGAGTAGTTCCTTGGTGTACTTGCTTTGGGTGATGGAGATTCCCTCTTTTGATTGTTTGATTTGGAGTCCGAGAAAGAAAGTGAGTTCTCCCATCATGCTCATCTCGAACTCTCCCTGCATAAGCTTAGCAAAGTCTTGACAAAGGGATCATTAGTAGATCCAAAAATTATGTCATCAACATAAATTTGTATAATTAGCATATCATTTTGGTTTCTTCTAATAAATAGGGTTGTGTCTACATTGCCTCTTGAGAAACCATTATTTAGTAGAAATTTGCTTAGCCTTTCATACCATGCTCTAGGTGCTTGTTTTAGACCATATAAAGCTTTATTTAATCTAAAGACATGATTGGGAAAAGCATGATTTTCAAATCCAGGGGGTTGTTCTACATATACTTCTTCAGAAATATATCCATTTAAAAATGCACTTTTAACATCCATTTGAAATAGTTTGAATTTCATAAAGCAAGCATAAGCAAGTAGAAGTCTAATGGCTTCTAATCTAGCAACAGGTGCAAAGGTTTCATCAAAATCAATTCCTTCTTCTTGATTATATCCCTTAGCAACCAGTCTTGCTTTATTTCTAATTACATTTCCATGCTCATCTAACTTGTTTCTAAAGACCCATTTTGTGCCAATTATTGAATAATCTTTAGGTCTTTTCACTAAGGTCCAAACATTATTTCTTTCAAATTGACTGAGTTCTTCTTGCATAGCATTAATCCAGTTATGATCATTTTCAGCTTCTTCAAAAGTTTTAGGTTCAAGTTGAGATACAAAAGCACAATGATTAAGTACATCTCTAAGTGAAGAACGTGTTTTTACCCCATGCATAGGATCACCGATAATTAATTCCTTAGGGTGGTTGTGAACATACCTCCATTCCTTGGGTAAGTCATTTGTACCTTGAGGTTGTTCTCGAATTTCTTCACCTTTCTCATTTTGTTCATCTTCTTGATCCTTGTCTTCTGGAGTTGCTGAATCTTTCAGAGTGATCTCCTTCATACCTTCTATTAGTGGATCTGCATCATCAACACCCTCATTCTTCCTTGAAGGAAGATCGTTAGATTCATCAAAGACAACATGTATGGACTCCTCAACTACTAAGGTTCTTTTGTTGAACACTCTAAATGCTTTACTAGTGGAGGAGTAACCTAGAAAGATTGCTTCATCTGATTTTGCATCAAATTTATCAAGTTTTTTTTTTCATTATTTAATACAAAACATCGGCAATCAAAAATATGAAAATATGCAATATTTGGTTTTCTTCCTTTCCAAAGTTCATAAGGGGTTTTCTTTAAAAATTATCTAATTAAAGCACGATTTAAAATGTAACATGCTGTGTTAATAGCTTTCGCCCAAAAATATTTTGGAAGGTTGCTTTCACAGAGCATGGTACGGGCCATTTCTTCTAAGGTTCTGTTTTTCCTTTCTACTACCCCATTCTGTTGGGGTGTCCTAGGAGCAGAGAAGTTGTGGCCAATTCCATTTTCATCACAAAAATTTTCAAAGTCATGATTTTCAAATTCTGTTCCATGGTCACTTCTAATATTTTGAATTGAAAACCTTTTTCATTAGAGACTTTTCGATAAAATTTAGTGAAAATATGAAAAGTTTCATTTTTGTGAGCCAAAAAGAAAGCCCAAGTAAAATGAGAGTAATCATCTATTATTACAAATCCATATCGTTTTCCTCCTAGACTAGTGGTTCTAGTTGGTCCAAATAAATCCATATGTAAGAGCTCTAAAGGTCTAGAAGTTGAAACAGTATTTTTGGATTTAAATGATACTCTAGTTTGTTTACCTAATTGGCATGCATCACAAATTCTATCCTTTTCAAAATTCAGTTTTGGCAAACCGAGAACTAAATCCTTTTTAATTAATTTTGAGAGAGAATGCATGCTAATGTGTGCAAGTCTACGATGCCACAGCCAACTAGTCTCATTTATTTTAGCATTTAAGGAAACTAGGCATTGCATGTCTAATTTTGTTAAATTATTCAAGTCTACCATATAAACATTGCCATGCCTATGTCCTATAAATTTAATGCCATCGTTAATAGGACTCGTCACAATGCAAACAGATGATTCAAAACTTACTTTATACCCTTTATCACAGAATTGACTAATGCTAAGTAAGTTATGCTTTAAACCTTTAACTAATAAAACATTCTCAATGTATTTGGAGGGAGTGATACCAATGTTACCTATCCCGATGATCTTTCCTTTGCCATTATCTCCAAAGGTGACCATCCCTCCATCCTTAGCATCAAGCGTGATGAATTGTGATTCATCACCAGTCATGTGTCTCGAGCATCCGCTGTCAAGATATCATTTCCTGTTTCCTTCTTGGGATGCTAGACACACCTGCAAGCAAAGGTCACGTTTCTGTCTTAGGTACCCAAGCTTTCTTGGGTCCTTTCAGGTTAGTCAGAATGGTTCCTTTTAGAACCCATATTTTCTTTGTGTTTGCATGATTGTTAATAAGACATGTGTATGATTTATGTCCTATTCTTCCACATTTAAAACAAGTAATATTTGTAGACTTGTTGCTTGAATAATTTACATAAATATCCTTCAGAAATTTTTGTTTCTTCAGGGGTTTATAACCAAGTCCAGCCTTATCATATATAGCTTTCTGATTTTCAAGGATCATATTTAGTTTGTTTGAACTTAAGGTGAACTTATCTACTATAGAGTTCAGCTTGTTCATTTCATCCTTTAAGTTTTGATTTTCTTGAATCAAGGTGAATTTTTCAATTGAAAGATTTTCAGCTTGTTTCACTAAGGACTGATTTTCCAATTTCAGCTCTTTGTTTTTCTTCCCTAGTTTCTTTAATTCATCAATTGAATCATAGAATGCTTCTTGCAATTCTTCAAAAGTCAATTCACTAGTGGATTCAGAAGTTACCTCATTTTCATGTGCCATCAGGCACAGATTCGCTTGTTCTGTTGAGGTTTCCTCGTCGGAGCTTGAGTCATCACTCGCACTCCAGGTCGCCATCATTGCCTTCTTTTTGAATTTCTTTGGACCTTTCTTCAATTGAGGACATTCGGATCTGAAATGTCCTGGCTTCTTGCACTCGTAGCATATAGGGGTTTGATCTTTCTCCTTTTCTATGCTTTGATCCCCTTTGGTGAATTTCTTTCTCATCCCCTGTTTCCTTTTTCTTAGAAACTTCTTGAATTTCCGGGTGATGAGAGCCATCTCCTCATCCTGATCTTCATCTTCAGAGTCATCTGTTTCATAATCAGGTGAAGTTATGGATTTGAGGGCAATGGTTCTTTTCTTTTTGATTTCATCCTCTTGATGTTGCATCATGCTAAGTTCATGAGTCATCAAGGATCCAAGAAGCTCTTCTAGAGGTAGAGTGTTCAAGTCCTTTGCTTCTTGGATGGCAGTCACCTTGGCTTCCCAAGTTCTTGGCAGTGACCTGAGAATCTTCCTTACAAGTTCACTGTTAGTATAAGATTTGCCAAGACTCTTTAAACCATTGATTATATCAGTAAAACGAGTAAACATAGCAGTTATGGACTCATCATGCTCTATTTTGAACAATTCATATTTATGTATAAGCATGTTTATTTTAGACTCTTTTACTTGATTTGTTCCCTCATGGGTGACTTCTAACCTATTCCATATTTCTTTAGCAGATGCACAAGTAGAAATGCGATTAAATTCACTAGCATCTAGTGCACAATAAAGAACATTCATAGCTTTGACATTTAATTGTGCCAATTTCTTGTCAACCTCATCCCATTCTTTCTCGGGTTTGGTTGACTGCTCACCATCTATAATCTTGGTGGGTGTGTGAGGACCATTCACTATGATACTCCACATATCATAGTCGAGTGCTTGTATGAAAATCTTTATCCGAGCTTTCCAATAGGTGTAATTAGACCCATTGAAAAATGGAGGTCGGTTTGTTGATTGCCCCTCGGCTAGAGAAGTTCCAACATGGGTTGCCATAGATCTTTGGCTCTTTGATTGTTAGATCAAAGAAGGGCTAGAGCACTGGCTCTGATACCACTTGTTGCCCAGCTATGCAACCCAAGAGGGGGGGTGAATTGAGTTTCTAAAAATTTTAAGCCCAACAGATAACTTATGAAGAACAAAACAATGGCTTTAAATCAATATTAATTACCTAAAGCAGTATTGCAAGGATATAATAAAGAAATAAGATAAAGCGATAAAGCACACCACAAACACAAGGATTTATAGTGGTTCAGTGCTAACCTTGCACCTACATCCACTCCCCAAGATCCCACTTGGGAATTTCAATCCACTATCCTTTGTATTCAACCCGAATACAAAACGTCGGAAACTCCGACACTAGCTATCCCAAGCTAGAATACAAGACGTCGGAAACTCCGACACTAGCTATCCCAAGCTAGAACACTTGTTTCTCGGGTACAAGCAAACCCAAAACACTCCGATTTCAGGTTCGGATCAACCTTTCCTTGTTTTGGAAATCCTCCAAAAACAAGAGCAAAAACTCACAAAGAGTAAGAATATTTAGAGCACAGATTAATACAATAACAGCTCCTTAAATGAGCAAATATAACAATAAAAGCTTTACTCAAATGAAGAACCCCTTTTTTCAGAATTTCTCAAAGTGGATGAACGCTTGAACGCTTGAGAAGAGGTTGATTGTTGATTGAAGATCTCTTGAAAGCTTTGAACGATCTCTAGATCAAGGTTGAAACAATAGGCGTGAAGAATTCTCTCCTTGAAAGATCTAGCTTTTCTCTATCACAATCTCTCTGGTATATTGTGGATCCTCTCTCTTTTTTTCTTTGGATTTTTCGTTGATCTCAGGCTTTTTCTTGCAAATTTCGGATCCTCTCTTCTGTTCTTCTCTTTTTCTTCTTTTTCTCTTCACTTTTTCTTTTCCATTTGATTTCACGTTTGATCCACTATTTAATCTATAATTTCTTTCATCATTTAAAGCATTTTGTAGCATTAGAAGCAAGAGAAAACAATTTAGGCAGATAAAGAGCCGTTAGAGGATTTTTAGGAAGCATAAATGGCAATTAAAACGGGCAAAAAAATAGCCGTTGCTGACATTTCTCATCGCAGGGGTCGACTCATGAGTCGACTCATGCTTCAGGGGTCGACTCATGAGTCGACCTCTGTTGCAAAAACCAGAGAGTGCTTTTCTGAAATTTCTTGGCTCAAATTAGCAGGGGTCGACTCATGAGTCGACTCATGCCTTGTGGGTCGACTCATGAGTCGACTCACAGGTCGTGCCAAGCCAGAAAACTAGCGTGCCAAGGAGAATTTTTGCGTGCCAATCAGCTCACAGTGCCATGAGTTGACTCATGAGTCGACTCATGCACTTCAAACCTTCATAACTTCAAAAATATAAGTCCAAACACAATGAAATTTTCACCAATAGATTTCAAATCATTTGTTCTACCAAATGGTACTATCAAATCAGGATTTTAGTGAAATTACAATTTTTCCCTTGAAGAGCATAAGGACTTTTTCATTTTAAAATATTGTATCCCTTCAATCTGCTTTGTAATCATCAAAATCAATCTAGGAGCAACAATTTTGAACTATTTTAAAAGAGATAGGGAGCTGGGGCGTGCGTAGAAAAAATTTTGAGAAAGAAAGTGGGGTGTGAGGAAGCCTTGTGTGTGAGGTGAAGGTCCAAAACCTTTCAAGAGAAAAAGAAAGAAAAGAAAGAAAATTGGGCGCAGGATTTTTGGTGTGTACCCTAGGGTTTCTACCTAGGATTCGGGAAGTGATATTGGTGTGCCACGAGTGTCGTGAGTCCACCAAATTTTAGAGAGAGATCCATCAACCTCTCAACCAATCGTGCAGATGATCTGGAGCATCCGAGGAGTCGGCACACATCGAGCGAAGGAGTTCGATCAACATCAGCCATCAAAAGGGTGAAATCACGAACTAGCATTCGTGAAGAGCCGATCAGACGGAAGCTTCGTGTGGACGATCTGCAGAGGTCAGATACTAGTGTGGCTGTGACATGATGATCAGAGCCCTCCAACAATGATCAAATTATGGTGATCGACTACCCGCAAAAGGTGATGTGTTCTGAACACAGTACAATAAAAAGTTTACTATTTCAAATTTATATTTCAAATTTAAATGCATGCTGTTGTATCATATTTAGATCCTAGTGTAAGGTTAATTAGTATTAATTAATAAAATTAATTAATAATTCCACTGTAAAATAGTAATTTTGAAAAAATTTTAAAATTACCATTTTACCCCTGCACTGAATTTTTGCTTCAAATGGTATCAGAGCATGGTTCTAGAATATGATATACATATGCATGCGTAGATTAAGGTGTAATCTATAAGTTTAAATTTGAAATTCAAAATTTAAAATTTAAAATTTAAAATTTGTTAGAAGTTTCAAATTTGAAATTCAAAATTTGAAATTTGAATTTTAAAATTTGAAATTTGAAATTTGAAATTTGAAATTTGTTTAAAATTTTAAATTTGAAATTTGAAATTCAAAATTTGAAATTTAAAATTCAAAATTCAAAATTTAAAATTCAAAGATTAGAAATTTGAAATTTGATTGAAATCTCAAATTTAAAATTTAAAATTTAAAATTTGAAATTCAAAATTTAAATTTTGAAATTGATATATTTAGATATACTTGATCCAAGTAGCAAGTAATCTAATTGGGTTGGTTGCCATGGCCGTCCGGTCATAAGAGAAAAGTAGGGTTTAAAGGTCCTCTCTTCCCATTCAATGGGGTCTCCTTTGGTGGTAGGGGTGCCGATGCAATTATATCCCATATCGATGAAGCAGCGAAAGGACTTAATTATAAAAATTTATCATGAATGTGTTAGATTAGATCTAAAAGAAAATTCATGATTTATTTTGAGTTATTTTCTGTTATGAAATGAGCAATAGGATTGCTGTTTATGAATTGTACTGACCCGTTTGTGAAATGAGTCAACACATTTGGTGAACAGAAAATAAAATCTTTCAAAATTTAAAAATTATTTTCGAAATATCAAATTCTGACCCATCAGTCCAAGTACTTAATTAAAAGAATTAAGTATTGTCTAGTAGGTCTAGAATTATGAATTAAGACCTAAGACAATTGCATAAACTTATGGGTCAATGGGTTAGATGAACTAGATCCATAATTGGGTTAGACCTAAGGTTAGCTTAAAAAAATAGACTAAATGGAGTAATTAGTCAAATCTAATCAAAAGTTGAATTAGATTAGGTCAAAGATACTCTAGACTCAACTTCAATAGTTGTAGTTGAATGGGTCTATGTCTTTAACTAGACCAAGATGGACTTAATTCATGGCTACGCGGTGGAGCCCTATTTACTAAGTTGATCAAAATTAAAACTAATGAACCGGTTGGTGTCTAAGGTAAGTTCGGCAGTTTTGACCAGTGGTTCTTAAGCGGGAGCTACTCGCATTGATTCGATCATTGACGAGTTAATGGCAAATCCCCACCACTGATCTCACTTACCTGGCCAATCTGGTAAGTTAGATTTTGATTAGATCACTTGGTGATTAGAGCTCACCCATGTCATTAGGTAAATCAGTGTGACTGGTTTAGGTGCTCCTAATGCCAGCTTTAATTAAATCTTTTTTAATCTGACTTGGTGAAGTCAGTGGAAGAATTGAAATTGGCTGGATGATTTCTTCTCTACTATCCTTTAATAAAATCCTCAAAAATTATTAGGTCCCTAAAATGATTAAGTTATAATGATAACTAAGTCAATGCCTCCCATTAAGTGAGTGATAATGAGTCCATTAGTTCAATGATCATTGGAGGCCCAAAGGCCTGGTGCTCATTGGCTAATGAAATTATCATTCATAATATGATAATTTGGTTGAGTCTTTCTGATGGTGGTTAGGTTGGCCGGCCAAAGTCGGGCCTGATCATTTATTGATCTGATTTACCAAATTAAGTCATGTTAATGGTTGGACCTAACCAGATCTTTTCAGTGGAGGCCAAAGCCTATTGATTAGGTTCTGGGGCAAAATCAATTACTAAAAGTTGTTTAGAGAAACAACTGGTTAAGAACCTACCCATAGATGCACATGGGTTGACCAACCAAAGTTGGGCTCGTGTGTAGTCTGTGTGGATTCTAGTACCCATTAAGAAATTAAAGTAATTCTTCGAATTGGAGGTTGAGGCTACCAGTTCGTAAAAATATTGAGAAAAACTTTAGACTAAAGTCTAAGTCTTTAGTATTAATTTATGTACTAATAGAGGTCTGGTTTTCTTTTATACAGCTATGGCCACTAGCCTGTCGCTCCGGTCATTATTAGATAATGACAAGCTCATGGGACCTAATTTTGATAGCTGGTATCAAAAATTGAAAATCATCCTTGAGCATGAGCAGATCCTTTATGTAGTAACAGATCCAGCACCTGAGGAGCCAGCTCCGAACGCTAGTAAGGCGATCCGAGACACTTACCAGAAGTGGCTCAATGACCGCACCACCGTCCGATGTATTATGCTGGCAGCAATGAATGACGAGTTCAGCCACAGGTTTGAGAATGCCCAGCCACAGGAGATGCTTCAAATGTGGAACGACTCCTTTGGCACGCCTGACGACGTTGAAAGGCACAAAACTAGTTGTGCCATTTTCAATGCTCGGATGAGGGATGGGGCCTCAGTCACTGATCATGTACTGTACATGATCGAGATGATTGAGCGCCTAAGAAAATTGGGTTTTCCTCTGCACGAGCAGCTCGGTAAGGATGCGATCCTTAATTCCTTGCCCAAGTCCTTCCTCCCATTTCTTACTCATTTTCGAATGACAAAGCTTGCAGTAAACTACCACGGGTTGTTGGGGTTGCTGCAGAACTTTGAGAAGGATCACCAGCTCCATAAGGAGTCAGTGAATGTAATGGGAGGGTCTTCTTCTCGTCGTCGACCCTTTGGGAAGGAGAAGAAGAACAAGAAGGTACAGCCTCATACTGGGATGGTTGCACAGGGTCAGACCAAGAAGTGCAAGCTCGACCAGAGCCAGGCAGAGTGCTTCTTTTGCAAGAAGCAGGGGCATTGGAAGAGGAACTGTCCTCAATACATTGCCTCCCTGGATCCGAACAGGCCGAAGAAGAAGCAAGGTAATTATATGATAACTCCTTGCAACTTTTCCATTTGTGATGCTACTGCCTGGGTATTGGATACCAGAAGCCCTTATCATATTTGTAATTTGCTGCAGGGTCTGCAGGTTAGTAGGAGATTTGATGAAGGTGAGAGGTTCCTGAACGTTGGAGATGGAAGCAAAGTTTCAGTTCTAGCTTTAGGAATCATGAGTCTTGTAATCAATTCTCGTAATGTAATTATGAGTGAATGTCACTATTGTCCAAGTTTTTTATTAAATATTATTTCTGTAGGCCTTTTGGCCATGTACGGTTATGATTTTTTAATAAAAAAAAATATTTGCAATATCATTTTGAATGGTGTTATAATATTTGTTGGATAATTAAATAATAGAATTTACTTACTATCACTGCCTGTTAATGTGGTTCAAAACTTTGGTAAATATCCTAGAATAGATAATGTATCAGAAGTCTACCTTTGGCACTGTAGGCTAGGTCATATCAATAAGAACAGGATAAACAGGTTGGCTCAAGAAGGAATTCTTGAACTTGGTGATTGTAAATCACTTCCAACCTGTGAGTCTTATCTTCTTGGAAAGATGACCAAGTCACCTTTTACTGGAAAAGGTGAGCGAGCCAGTGAACTCTTGGGTCTGGTACATTCTGATGTATGTGGACCTATGAGCTCAAGTGCAAGAGGTAGATATTTCTACTTCATAACCTTCACAGATGACCTATCGAGGTATGGGTATGTCTACTTAATGAAGCATAAGTCAGAGTCGTTTGAAATGTTCAAACTATTTCGAAATGAGGTAGAAAAACAAACTGGAAAGTGTATTAAAATTTTTCGATCTGATCGAGGAGGTGAATACCTTTCCAATGAGTTTCTAACGTATCTAGGAGAGAATGAGATTCTCTCTCAATGGACTCCTCCTGGAACACCACAGCATAATGGTGTGTCTGAAAGGAGGAATCAGACCTTATTAGACATGGTTCGATCCATGATGGGGTTTGCTGGTCTACCGATCTTCCTCTGGGGATATGCACTCGAATCGGCTTGTTACCTTCTAAATAGAGTTTCGAGTAAGTCTGTAGCCAAAATGCCATATGAGATATGGATAGGACGTAAGCCAGTACTCTCGCACCTTAGGGTTTGGGGGTGTTCGGCTTATGTTAAACGTTTAATTACAGACAAGCTTGGACTTAGGTCTAACAAGTGTAATTTTATAGGGTACCCAAAAGAGACCAAAGGGTATTATTTCTACCTTGCTGATGAGCAAAAGGTGTTTGTCAGTCTTAAGGCAATCTTTTTAGAAAAGGAGTTCCTTAGTGAAGGAACTATTGCCTCTAAGGTCGAACTTGACAAAGTTCGATAGGTGGAAAAACTGACACATGTTACTGAACCTGAACCAGACTTGATTAGATCATATTCGGAGCCCATTGATTATGCACTCTTAAGGCGGTCTGGTAGAGTACCACATCAATCGAGCAGATACTATGGTTTCTTGGTCCGGGATGGCGATCCTGTCGAACTTGATGAAAATGATGAGGATCCGATCACCTACATGGATGCAATGCAGAGACCTGACTCTGAGAAATGGCTAGAGGCCATGAAATCCGAAATAGAGTCCATGAAGGTCAATGATGTGTGGACATTGGTTGACTCACCCGAAGGAGTGAAACCCATAGGGTGTAAGTGGGTCTTCAAGAGGAAGAGGGGCGCAGACGGAAAGGTGGAGACCTATAAAGTCCATCTGGTTGCCAAGGGATATCATCAACGTTATAGTATAGACTATGATGAGACATTTTCTCCTGTGGCAATGCTCAAATCCATTCGGATTATGCTTGCGATAGCTGCCCATCTAGACTATGAAATCTGGCAGATGGATGTGAAGACAGCTTTCCTAAATGGAGAGCTGGACGAAGAGGTGTATATAATACAACCTGAAGGGTTCACATCCACAGATGAGTCTAAGGTATGCAAGCTACAAAGGTCCATTTATGGACTTAAGCAGGCATCTCGGAGTTGGAACATACGTTTTGATAGGACAATCAAAACGTATGACTTCGTTAAGAACGGAGAAGAGCCCTGCATTTATAAGTGGGCTAATGGTCCAGTAGTAGTATTTCTTGTATTGTATGTGGATGACATTCTCTTAATCGAGAATGATGTCCCTACATTATAGGGAATAAAAATTTAGCTATCATCACAGTTCTCCATGAAGGATCTGGGAGAAGCTTCCTACATCCTAGAGATGAGGATCTATAGGGATAGATCCAAAAGGTTGCTTGGCTTATCCCAGTCAACGTACATTGATACTATGCTGCAAAGGTTCAGCATGGAGAATTCTAAGAAAGGCGATCTACCGATAGGCCATGGAATTTCTCTCTCAAAAAGGGATTGTCCGACAACACCTCAAGAGAGAGAGCGTATGGGTAGGATTCCATATGCTTTGGCAGTGGGATCTATGATATACGCCATGACATGTACACGATCAGATGTGGCATACTCACTAGGGGTAGTGAGTAGATACCAATCTGATCCATGGGAGAATCACTGGAAGGTTGTTAAAACCATCCTGAAGTACTTAAGAAATACTAAGGACCAGTGGCTTGTATATGGTGAATCAGACTTGAGACTTATAGGGTTTACAGACTCTAGTTTCCAGTCTGATCATGATGACAGCAAGAGTGTGTCAGGATTTATTTTTACCCTTAATGGGGGGCTGTCTGCTGGAAGAGTTTCAAGCAACACACTGTGGCTGATTCAGTATGCGAGGCAGAGTATATTGCTGCATCAGATGCTGCCAAAGAAGCGGTGTGGCTGAGAAAATTCATCATCGAGCTCGGAGTAGCACCCTCCCTTGTTGGTCCAGTTTTGCTCTACTGTGATAGCTCTGGAGCCATTGCTCAGGCGAAGGAACCGAAGGCACACCAGCGGACGAAGCGTATTCTACGCCGCTACCATCTCATCCGAGAGATCGTGGATCGAGGTGACGTCGATCTTCAGAAGATCGACGGAAAGGAGAACCTAGCCGATCCATTCACGAAAGCCATTGCGGTGAAGGAGTTCAATGACTATAAGTCGAAGATGGGTATTAGATACTGCACCGATTGGCTTTAAGCTAAGTGAGAGATTGTTGGGAATAGTATCCCAAAGCCAATCGTTAGCCTATAGACGGTTGTGCTCCTTTTGTATTAGTACATGAATTATAAATAAATAAAAGTTATTTTGATATTTTTTCATCACAAATATTTCATCTTCTAATGAATTTCTATGTTGTGGTGAAGTCCTTAGGACTATTTAGACTCGACAAAGGAGGATTTGTCGCTTAGTCCTTAAACCTGTTCGCGACCAAATGATACGTTGTTACCAAGGATGACAACGTTTATCGAGCATAGGTCGTTGTGTGCCATATGGGTTGGTTGTCCTCATAACCAAGGAGTGTGGAGACACTGGTATGACATACAGGTGAGATGTAATGGTACATCTGCACTGAACGTGACCGACTTTGGAGCTATTTCTGCTGTCAAGATTTGCTCCGATGGGATATGGGTATAAATGTCCCTCCGACCTGAGACCGCCACGGTGACTTGCAAGCAATTCACTGCACTTAGGCACTGGACTACTTGAATTTCTAATTTAGTGACGGAAGGCTGCTGGGTGTAGTCAAGTACTTGACTTGTCGGTGCGTGTGTCAAGATGGGATTGACCACTCCAGTTTAGGAGCTGTGTACAGTCATGTTTCAATTTAGCAAAATCTTGGCTAGGGTAGCCCTAGTGAGGAGTCACAGGACTAATTGAGTTGAGCACGATTCGGATGATCTCATCAGGGTTGACAGTTTAACCCTGAGTCGTCCTAAACACAGGGGTCAAAAGGGATGAATTATACTGTAATCATATTCACATAGGTTCTGAATGTTGCGATTGTGACTATTCAACCTATCCGATCATTGGGTACCATTGCTAGATGGTCACTTCGATTAGTACAGGAATTGGTTCCTGTGCTACCGGCTTAGGTTCGAACCTGCGGGGTCACACACATTAGAGGTTCCTTTCTGATCTGATGGCTGATTATGAGTCTTATATGTCTGGGACTCTATGATTGAGAATTAGGATTCTCTGATCATGAGTTCCACACATTTTGGATACCAGGGTCAAAATTTTGAATTTCAAATTTTGAATTTGAAATTTGAACTCTTCGATCAAGATTTCATATTGATGGACTTTGATATCTGATTGCCCATCAGATTTAGACTCAATAATTATGAGAGATTTTATTAGTGATTTGATCACTAATTAACTCAATTTGATTGAGTAATTATTTTTGGATCAAGTCCAATTGAATTGGATTCAGTTGGGTTTGACCCAATTAGGTTAAGAGTTGACCTAATCATCGAGATGGTTTGGTCCCTGATTTGATCTGGGGTTGGACTTTGTCAATTTTTGATTTGATTAGAATTTTATTGAGCCTAATTAAGCCTAATTAAGTTGGGTTTAATTTAGTCTAATTGTGCTTAACCTATTTTGATTAGGTTGGTTCAATTAAGATCAAACCACCATTCGAATTTGAATCCCTGCACCACCTTAAATCTCTGCGCCCATTTGAATTCATGAGAAGAAACTTCTCATGAATTTTTTCTCATGCAAAGCCCTTCTCACGCCCACTCTTGTGCGCCAATATTTGGATAAAGATGATTAGTTAGCCATTCATATTCAAAGCGTGTTTGAATTTGAATGGATAACTTATCTCTTGCGCATACATGACATTATCCACTTTAGCGCCCCACATCTCATACGAGAAAGTGTTTCTCATGAAACCTTTCCACGCACAAAGTAGACTCACACCTTTTCTTCTCACGCCCAAGTGGATAGGGATGAGTTGGTTTTAGTTTGAATTCAAATTTGATTTGAATTCAAATGTGTAACCACTTGTCTTTATCCTCTCACGCGGATAAGACACGTTTTGAACTATTTTAAAAGAGATAGGGAGCTGGGGCATGCATAGAAAAAATTCTGAGAAAGAAAGTGGGGCATGAGGAAGCCTTGTGCATGAGGTGAAGGTCCAAAACCTTCCGAGAGAAAAAGAAAGAAAAGAAAAAAAAATTGGGCACAGGGTTTTTGGTGTGTACCCTAGGGTTTCTACCTAGGGTTCGGGAAGTGAGATTGGTGTGCCACGAGTGTCGTGAGTCCACCAAATTTCAGGGTGAGATCTATCAGCCTCTCAACCAATCGTGCAGATGATCTGGAGCATCCGAGGAGTCGGCACACATCAATCGAAGGAGTTTGATCAACATCAGCTATTAAAAGGGTGAAATCATGAACTAGCATTCGTGAGGAGCCGATCAGACGGGAGCTTCGTGTGGACGATCCGCAGAGGCCAGACACTAGTGTGGCTGTGATATGATGATCAAAACCCTCCGATGGTGATCAGATTATGATGATCGACTACCCGCAAAAGGTGATGTGTTCTGAACACAGTACAGTAAAAAGTTTACTGTTTCAAATTTGAATTTTAAATTTAAATGCATGCTGTTGTATCATATTTAGATCCTAGTGTAGGATTAATTAGTATTAATTAATGAGATTAATTAATAATTCCGTTGTAAAATAGTAATTTTGAAAAAGTTTTAAAATTACCATTTTGCCCCTGCACTGAATTTTCGCTTCAAAGATTGTTGGGAATAGTGTCCCAAAGTCAATCGTCAGCCTGTTGACGATTGTGCTCATTCTTGTATTAGTACATAAATTATAAATTAATAAAAAATATTTTGATATTTTTCATCACAAATTGTTTCATCTTCTAATGAACTCCTGTGTTGTGGTGAAGTTCTTAGGACTATTTAGACTCGACAAAGGAGGATTTGTCGTTTAGTCTTTAAACCTGTTCACGACCAAATGATATGTTGTTACCAAAGACAACAATATTTATCAAGCATAGGTCATTGTGTGCCATATGGGTTGGTTGTCCTCTTAATCAAGGAGTGTGGAGACACTGGTATGGCATACAGATGAGATATAAGGGTACATCTGCACTGAATGTGACTGACTCCGAAGCTTTTTCTGCTGTCAAGATTTGCTCCGATGGGATATGGATATAACTGTCCCTCTAACCTGAGACTGCCACAATGACTTGCAAGCAACTCACTGCACTTAGGCACTGGACTACCTGACTTTCTAATTCAGTGAAGGAAGGCTGCTGGGTGTAGTCAAGTACTTGACTTGTCGGTGCGTGTGTCAAGATGGGATTGACCACTCCAATTCAGAAGCTGTGTACAGTCGTGTTTCAATTTAGCAAAACCTTGGCTAGGATAGTCCTAGTGAGGAGTCACAGGATTGTTTGAATTGAGCACAATTCGGATGATCTAATCAGGGTTGACAGTTTAACCTTGAGTCGTCCTAAACACAGGGGTCAAAAGGGATGAATTATATAGTAACCATATTCACGTAGATTTTGAATGTTGCAATTGTGACTATTCAACCTATCCGAATATCGGGTACCATTGCTAGATGGTCACTTCGATTAGTACAGGAATTAGTTCCTGTGCTACCGGCTTAGGTTCGAACCTGCGGGGTCACACAAATTAGAGGTTCCTATCTGATCTGATGGCTGGTGAAGAGTCCTAATACTCATAGACTTTGAGTCCTACATGTCTGGGACTCTGTGATCGAAAATTAAGATTCTCTGATCATGAGTTCCACACATTTTGGGTATCGGGGTCAAGAGTCCCACTGGTTTGAGATTTTTTTGATCAAGGTTTCATATTGATGGACTCTGATGCCCGATTGTCCATCGAATTTAGACTCAGTATTTATGAGAGATTTAATTAGTAATTTGATCACTGATTAACATAATTTGATTGAGTAATTATTTTTGGATCAAGTCCAATTGAATTGGATTCAGTTGGGTTTGACCCGATTAGGTTAAGTGTTGACCTAATCGCTAAAGTGTTTTGGTCCCTGACCTGATCAGGGGTTGGGCTTAGTCAATTTCTGATTTGATTAGGATTTTATTGAGCCTAAATAAGCCTAATTAAGTTGGGTTTAACTTAGTCTAATTGTGCTTAACCTATTTTGATTAGGTTGGTTCAATTATGATCAAACCACTTTTTGAATTCAACTCCCTGCGCCACCTCACTTCTCTGCGCCCATTTGAATTCACGAGAAGCAACTTCTCATGAATTTTCTCTCACAAAGAAGGCATCCCATGCCCACCCTTGTGCACCAATTATTTGGATAAACATGATTTGTTAGCCATTCAAATTCAAAGGGTGTTTGAATTTAAATGGATAACTAATCCCATGTGCCATGTCCTTATCCATTTTGTGCACCCCTTGCTTTACACGAGAAAGAGTTTCTCATGTAAACTCTCCATGCACAAGAGGGCCCACGCCCTTCTCTTCTCACATGTAGAGTGGATAGGAATGAGTTGGTTGGCATTTGAATTCAAATTCGATTTGAATTCAAATGAGCAACCACTTATCTTTATCCTCTCACACGGTAAAAATGCTGCAAAGATGCAGTCTTGCATCATTTAAAAAAGGAGATAAGATTGGGCATGCGCAGATGACATCAGAGTCAGAAGGGTGGCGTGAGAGAGCTTTCCTGCATGAGAAAAGAAAAGAAAAGAAGAGAAAAGAAGAGAGAAGTGGGCGCAGGCTTTTCTTGTGTACCCTAGGATTTCTGCCTAGGATTCGGGAAGTGAGAAAGTGAGCTATGAGTGTCGTGAGCCCATCAGACTTCAAAGAGAGCTTCATCAACCTCTCTACTACATCTGCTGATGATCCAAAGCTTTTGAGCAGTCGACAGATCAAGATCGAAGGAGTTCGATCAACATCGGCCATCAAAAGGGTTTAGCCACGAACTAGCATTCGTGAGGAGCCGATCAGATCGGAAGCTTCATGTGGACGATCTGTAGAGGCCAAACACACTGTGTGACTGTGTTGCGATGATCAGACCCTCTCGACGGTGATCAAATTATGGCGATCAACTACCCACTCAAAGGTAATGTGTTCTGAACACATAACAGTAAATTATTTACTGTAGAAGTTTGAATTTCAAATTTAAATGCATGCTATGTATATATCATATTTAGATCCTTATGTAGAGTTTATACATGTTAATTAATTAGATTAATTAATAATTTTTACTGTAAAATAATGATTTTGAAAAAGTTTTAAAATTATTGTTTTACCTCTGCACTAAAATTCACTTCAGACTCACAGGTTGGAAGTGATTCACAATCTCCAACTTCAAAAATTCCTTCTTGAGCCAACCTGTTTATCCTGTTCTTATTGATATGACCTAGCCTACAGTGCTAAAGGTAGACTTCTGACATATTATTCATTCTAGAAAATTTACCAGAGGTTTGAACCATATTAACAGGCTGTGATAGTAAGTAAATTCCATTATTTAGTTGTCCAACAAACATTATAACATCATTCAAAATGATATTGTAAATATTTTTTTTTATTAAAAATTCATAACTGTACATGGTCAAAAGGTCTATAGAAATAATATTTAATAAAAAACTTGGACAATAGTGACATTCACTCAGAATTATATTACGAGAGTTGATTACAAGGTTCATGATTCCTAAAGCTAGAATTGGAACTTTGCTTCCATCTCCAACGTTCAGGAACCTCTCACCTTCATCAAATTTTCTACTGACCTGCAGACCCTGTATCGAATTATAGATATGATAAGGACTTCCGATATCCAATACCCAGGCAGTAGTATCACAAATGGAAAAGTTGCAAGGTGTTATCATATAATTACCATGCTTCTTCTTCTGCCTGTTCGGGTCCTGGGAGGCAATGTATAGAGGATAGTTCCTCTTCTAGTTTCCCTGCTTCTTGCAAAAGAAGCACTCCGCCTGGCTCAAGTCAGGCTTGCACTTCTTAGTCTGACCCTGTGCAAACATCCCTGCATATGGCTGCAGCTTCTTATTCTTCTTCTTCTTGTTCTTCTTCTCTTTCTCAAAGGGTCGACGACCAGAAGAAGACCCTCCCACAACATTCACTGACTCCTTATAGATCTGGTGGTCCTTCTCAAAGTTTTACAGCAATCCCAACAAGCCGTGGTAGTTCACTGCAGGCTTTGTCATCCGAAAATGAGTAAGGAAGGGAAGGAAGGACTTGGACAAAGAATTAAGGATCGCATCCTTACCGACTGCTCGTGCAAGGAAAAGCTCAGTTTACTTAGGCGCTCAATCATTTCGATCATGTACAGTACATGATCAGTGACTGAGGCCCCATCCCTCATCCGAGCATTGAAAATGGCATAACTAGTTTTGTACCTTTCAACATTGTCAGGCGTGCCAAAGGAGTCGTTCAATATTTGAAGCATCTCCTATGGCTGGATGTTTTCAAACCTATGGCTGAACTCATCATTCATTGCCGCTAGCATTATGCACCGAACGGTGGTGCGGTCGTTGAGCCACTTCTGGTAAATATCTCAGACCATCCCTCTAGCGTTCGGGGCTGGCTCCTCAGGTGCCGGATCCGTTACTACATAAAGAATCCACTCATGCTCAAGGATGATTTTCAATTTTCGATACCAGCTATCGAAATTAGGTCTCATGAGCTTGTCATTATCTAATAATGATCGGAGCGACAGGGTAGTGGCTATAGCTGCATAAAGGAAAACCAGACCTTTATTAGTATATAAATTATTAATACTAAAGACTTGGACTTTAGTCTAAAGTTTCTCTCAGTATTTTTATGAACTGGTAGCCTCAACCTCCAATTCAAGGAATTACTTTAATTCCTTAGTGGGTACTAGAATCCACACAGACTACACACGAGCCCAACTTTGGTTGGTCAACCCATGTGCATCTATGGGTAGGTTCATAACCAGTTATTTCTCTAAACAACTTCTAATAATTTATTTTACCCCAGAACCTAATCAGTAGGCTTTGGCCTCCATTGAAAAGATCTGGTTAGGTCCAACCATTAACATGACTTGATTTGGTGAAATGGACCAATAAATGATCAGGCCCGACTTTGGCCGGCCAACCTGACCACCATCAAAAAGACTCAACCAAATTATCATATTATGAATGATAATTCCATTAGTCAATAAGCACCAGGCCTTTGGGCCTCCAGTGATTATTGAACTAATGGACTCATTATCACTCACTTAATGGGAGGCTATAACTTAGTTATCACTATAACTTAATCATTTTTAGGGACCTAATAATTTTTGAGGATTTTATTAAAGGATAGAAGAGAAGAAATTAACCAGCTAATTTCAATCCTCCCACTGACTTCACCAAGTCAGATTAAAAAAGATTTAATTAAAATCGACATTAGGAGCACCTAAATCAGTCACACTGATTTACCTAATGACATGGGTGAGCCCTAATCACCAAGTGATCTAATCAAAACCTAACTCACCAGGTTGACCAAGTAAATGAGATCAGTGGAAGGGATATGCCATTAACTCGTTAGAGATCGAATCAATGAGAGTAGCTCCCAGTTAAAAACCACTGGTCAAACTGTCGAACTTATCTTAGACACCAATCGGTTCATTAGTTTTAATTTGATCAACTTAGTAAATAGGGTTCCACCACGTAGCCATGAATTAAGTCCATCTTGGTCTAGTTAAAGACATGGACTCATTCAACTGCAACTATTGCAGTTGAGTCTAGAGTATCCTTGACCTAATCTAATTCAACTTTTAATTAGATTTGACCAATTACTCTAATTTAGTCTATTTCTTTAAGCTAATCTTAGGTCTAACCCAATTATGGACCTAATCCATCTAATCCATTGACCCACAAGTTTATGCAATTGTCTTAGGTCTTAATTCACAATTCTAGACCAACTAAACAATACTTAATTCTTTTAATTAAGTATTTGGGCTAATGGGTCAGGGTTTGGCATTTCAAAAATAATTTTCAAATTTGAAAAATTTTATTTTCTGTTCACCAAATGTGTTGACTCATTTCACAAATGGATCAGCATATTTCATAAACAGCAATCCTATTGCTAATTACATAACAGAAAATAACTCAATCAAAATAAATCATGAATATTTCTTTAGATCTAATCTAATACATTCATGATAAATTTTACAATTGAACCTTTACAAGTAAGTTCTTTCGCTGCTTCGTCTATATGGGATATAATCGTATCGGCACTCCTACCGCCGTAGGAGAACCCCATCGAATGGGAGGAGAGGGCTTTTAAACTCTACTTTTCTCCTATGACCGGACGACCATGGCAACCAACCCAATTAGACTACTTGCTACTTGGATCAAGTATATCTAAATATACCAATTTTAAAATTTAAATTTTAAAATTTAAATTTCAAATTTTGAATTTTAAATTTCAAATTTCAAACAAATTTCAAATTTTAAATTTTAAAATTTTGAATTTCAAATTTTAAATTTTTGAATTTCAAATTTTAAATTTTAAATTTTAAATTTCAAATTTAAAATTTCAAATAAATTTTAAATTTTAAATTTTTGAATTTTAAATTTCAAATTTTAAATTTCAAATTCAAATTTCAAATTTTGAATTTCAAATTTCAAATTTAAACATTTAGATTACTACTTAATCTATGCATGCAAATGTATATCATATTTTAGAACCTGCTCTGATACCATTTGTGAAAATTTCAGTGTAGGGGTAAAACGATAATTTTAAAATTTTTTCAAAATTATAATTTTATAGTAAAAATTATTAATTAATCTAATTAATTAACATATATTAATCCTACACAAGGATCTAAATATGATATATATAGCATACATTTAAATTTAAAATTTAAACTTCTACAGTAAATATTTTACTTTTATGTGTTCAGAACACATTACCTTCATGCAGGTAGTCGATCGCTGCAGTCTGATCACCGTCGGAAAGGTCTGATCATTGCAATACAACCACACAGTATGTATGGTCTCTGTGGATCATCCACATGAAGCTCCCGATCTGATCGGCTCCTTACAAATGCTAGTTCGTTGCAGAACCCTTTCGACGGTTGATGCTGATCGAACTCCTTTGATCGGTGTCTATCGATTTCTCAGATGTGCTGGATCATCAGCAGAGATACTTGAGAGGTTGATGAAGCTCTCCCTGAAGTTTGGTGGGCTCACGACACTCATAGCTCACCTTCTTACTTCCCGAACCTTAGGCAGTAACCTTAGGGTACACACAGAAAATCTTGCGCCCTTTCTGTTTCTTTTCTTTTCTCTTCTTTTCTTTTCTCATGCACAGAGCCTTTCTCATGCCACTCTTTCTCTCTGGGATCAGATATCGCATGCCCCACCTTCTCCCTCATTTTAAAATGGTGCAAGACTGCATCTTTTCAGCATTTTCACTGCGTGAGAGGATAAAGCTAGGTGGTTGCTCACTTGAATTCAAATCGAATTTGAATTCAAATGCCAACCAACCTATCCTTATCCACTCAAGGCGTGAGAAGAGAAGGGGTGTGGGTTCTTTGTGCATGGAGAGTTTACACGAGAAACTTTTTCTTGTGTAGAGAATGGGGCGCATAAAAGGATAAGGTTGCGCATGGATTAGTTGCCCATTCAAATTCAAACTGTGAGAAAATTCAGTGCAGGGATAAAATGGTAATTTTAAAATTTTTTCAAAATTATGATTTTACAGTGAAAAAATATTAATTAATCTAATTAATTAATATAAATTTACCCTACACTAGGATCTAAATATGATATATAGCATGCATGTATTTAAATTTAAATTTTAAATTCAAACAGTAAACACTTTACTGTAATATGTTTAGAACACAATACCTTTATGCGGGTAGTAGATTACCACAATCTGATCACCATCAGAAAAGTCTGATCATTGTGATACAGCCACATAGTGTGTCTGGCCTCTGCGGATCATCCACATGAAGCTCCCGATCTGATCGACTCCTCACGAGTGGTTGCTTGTTGTAGAGCCCTTTTGACGACCGATGCTGATCGAACTCCTTCGATCGATATCTGTTGATTCTTCGGATGCTTCGGATCATCAACAAACATGCTTGAGAGGATGTTGAAGATCTTCCTGAGATTTTGTAGGCTCACGACACTCGTAGCTCACTTTCTCACTTCCCGAACCCCAGGCTAAAACTCTAAGGAACTCATTGGAAACCTTGCACCCACTTTTCTTCCTTTTCTTTATTTTTTTTTCTCTTGGAAGGATATGGACTTCCTTCTCATGCACAAGACTTCTCACGCCCCAAAATTTTTCTCCAAAAATCTTCTTCTTGCATGCCCCACTCTTCTCCTCCTTTTATAACCACATCAAACATCTTATCCAAAAGAAAGGATAAAGATGAGTAATTGCACATTTGAATTCAAATCAAATTTTGAATTCAAATGGACACCAACTCATCCCTTATCCACTAAAGGTGTGAGGCATGGCTTAAATTATTCATGGAGTGATTTCATGAGAAACCTTTTCTCATGTAATAAATGGGGCATAAAAAAAGGGATAAGGTGCAAAGATTGATTGCCCATTCAAATTCAAACTTTATTTTGAATTTGAATGGCCAACCAATCATCCTTATCCATTCATATGGCACATTAAAGTGGGGCATGGAGAGGGCTTGGCATGAGAAAATAATTCATGAGAAGTTCCTTCTCATGAATTCAAATGGGTGCAATGGAAGTGAGGTGGCGCATGGAGATTGGGTCAAGGTGGTTTAATTATTTAAACCAACCTAATTGAATCAAATAATTTTGGTCCAATTAGACTAATTTAAATCTAACTTAATTAGACTTAATTAGGCTTAATAAAATTTTAATCAAATCAGAAATTGACTAAGCCCAATCCCTGATCAAATCAGGGACCAAACCATCTCGACGATTAGGTCAACTCTTAACCTAATCGGGTCAAACCCAACTGAATCCAATTCAATTGGACTTGATCCAAAAATAATTACTCAATCAAATTGAGTTAATTAGCGATCAAATCACTAATTAAACCTCTCATAAATATTGAGTCCAAATCTGATGGACAATCAGGCATTAGAATTCATCGATATGTAATCCTGATCGAAAAGTCCCAACCAATGGGACTCTTGACCCCGGTACCCATAATGAGTGGAACTCGCAATCAGAGAATCCTGATTCTCGATCACTGAGTCCCAAACATGTAGGATTCTATACCAGCCATCAGATCAGATAGGAACCTCTAATGTGTGTGACCCCGCAGGTTCGAACCTAACCCGGTAGCACAGGAACCAATTTCTGTACTAATCGAAGTGATCATCTAGTAATGGTACCCGATGTTCGGATAGGTCGAAGAGTCGCAATCACAATACTCAGAACCTACATGAATATGGTTACTGTATAATTCATCCTTTTGACCCCTTTGTTTAGGATGACTCAGGGTTAAACTGTCAATCCTGATCAGATCATCCGAATCATGCTCAACTCAAACAGTCCTGTGACTCCTCATAAGGACTACCCTGGCCAAGATTTTGCTAAATTGAAACACGACTATACACTGCTCCTAAACTGGAGTGGTCAATCCCATCTTGATACATGCACCGACAAGTCAAGTACTTGACTACACCCAGCAGCCTTCCGTCACTGAATTAGAAATTCAGGTAGTCCAGTGCCTAAGTGCAGTGAGTTGCTTGCAAGTCACCGTGGCGGTCTCAGGTCAGAGGGACATTTATACCCATATTCCATCGAAGTAAATCTTGACAGCAGAAATACCTCCAGAGTCGGTCACGTTCAGTGCAGATGTACCCTTACATCTCATCTGTATGCCATACCAGTGTCTCCACACTCATTGGTTAAGAGGACAACCAACCTATATGGCACACAACGACCTATGCTTGATAAACGTTATCGTCCTTGGTAACAACGTATCATTTGGTCGCGAACAGATTTAAGGACTAAACGACAAATCCTCCTTTGTCGAGTCTAAATAGTCCTAAGGACTTCACCACAACATAGGAGTTCATTAGAAGATGAAATATTTTGTGATAAAAAATATCAAAATAATTTTTATTAAATCATAATTCATGTACATATACAAAAATAAGCACAACCGTCAACAGACTGACGATTGGCTTTGGGACACTATTCTCAACAATCTCCCACTTGACCTAAAGCCAATCGGTGCAGTATCTAATACCCATCTTCGACTTGTAGTTGTCGAACTCCTTCACCGCAATGGCTTTAGCGAATGGGTCGGCCAGGTTCTCCTTCCTATCGATCTTCTGAAGATCGACGTCACCTCGATCCATAATTTTTCAGATGAGATGGTAGCGGCGTAGAATATGCTTCGTCCGCTGGTGTGCCTTTGGTTCCTTCGCCTGAGCAATGGCTCCAGAGCTGTCACAGTAGAGTAGAACTAGACCAACAAGGGAGGGTGCTACTCTGAGCTCGGTGATGAATTTCCTCAGCCACACTACTTCTTTGGTAGGATCTGATGCAGCGACATACTCTGCCTTGCAAACTGAATCAGCCACTGTGTGCTGCTTGGAACTTTTCCAGCAGATAGCCCCACCATTAAAGATAAAAATAAATCCTGACATACTTTTGCTGTCATCATGATCAGACTAGAAACTAGAGTCTGTAAACCCTTTAAGTCTCAAGTCCGATTCATCATAAACAAGCCATTGGTCCTTAGTATTTCTTAAATACTTCAGGATGGTTTTAACAACCTTCCAGTGATTCTCCTCTGGATCAGATTGGTATCTACTCACTATCCCTAGTGAGTATGCCACATCTGATCATGTACATGTCATGGCGTACATGATAGATCCCACTGTCGAAGCATATGGAATCCTACCCATATGCTCTCTCTTTTGAGGTGTTGTCGGACAATTCCTCTTCGAGAGAGAAATTCCATGGCCTATCGGAAGATAGCCTTTCTTGAAATTCTCCATGCTGAACCTCTTCAGCATAGTTTCAATGTACGTGGACTGAGATAAACCAAGCAACTTTTTAGATCTATCCCTATAGATCCTCATCCCTAGGATGTAGGAAGCTTCTCCCAGATCCTTCATGGAGAACTGTGATAACAGCCAAATCTTTATTCCCTGTAATGCAGGGACCTCATTCCCGATTAAGAGAATGTCATCCACATACAATACAAGAAATACTACTACTGGACCATTAGCTCACTTATAAATGCAGGACTCTTCTCCATTCTTAATGAAGCCATACGTCTTGATTGTCTTATCAAAACGTATGTTGCAACTCCGTGATGCCTGCTTAAGTCCATTAATGGACCTCTGTAGCCTGCACACCTTAGACTCATCTGTGGATGTGAATCCTTCAAGTTGTATCATATACACCTCTTCGTCCAGCTCTCCATTTAGGAAAGCTGTCTTCACATCCAACTGCAAGATTTTATAGTCCAGATGGGCAGCTATCGCAAGCATAATTTGAATGGATTTGAGCATTGCCACAGGAGAAAATATCTCGTCATAGTCTATACCATAACATTGACGATATCTCTTGGCAACCAGATGGGCTTTATAGATTTTCACCTTTCCGTCTGCACCCCTCTTCCTCTTGAAGACCCACTTACACCCTATGGGTTTTACTCCTTTGGGTGGGTCAACCAATGTCCACACATCGTTGACCTTCATGGACTCCATTTCAGATTTCATGGCCTCTAGCCATTTTTCAGAGTCGGATCTCTGCATTGCATCCATGTAGGTGATCGGATCCTCATCATTTTCATCAAGTTCGATAGGATCATCATCCCGGACCAAGAAACCATAGTATCTATCCGGTTGACGTGGTACTCTACCAGATCACCTTAAGGATGCTTGAATAATGGGCTCCGGATCTGATCTAATCAAATCCGATTCAGGTTCAGCAACTTGTGTCGGTTTTTCCATCTGTCGAACTTCGTCAAGTTTGACCTTAGAGACAATAGTCCCTTCACCAAGAAACTTCTTTTCCAAAAAGATTGCCTTGAGGCTGACAAACACTTTTTGCTCATCAGCTAGGTAGAAGTAATACCCTTTGGTCTCTTTTGGGTACCCTATAAAATTACACTTGTTAGACCTAGGTCCAAGCTTGTCCGTAATTAAATGTTTAACATAAGCCGGACACCCCCAAACCCTAAGATGCGAGAGTACTGGCTTACATCCTATCCATATCTCATATGGTGTTTTGGTTGCAGACTTACTCGAAACTCTATTTAGAAGGTAACAAGCCGATTCGAGCGCATATCCTCAAAGAAAGATCGACAGACCAGCAAACCCCATCATGGATCGAACCATGTCCAACAAGGTCCGATTCCTCCTTTCAGACACATCATTATGCTGTGGTGTTCCAGGAGGTGTCCACTGAGAGAGAATCCCATTCTCTCCAAGATATGTCAGAAAATCATTGGAAAGGTATTCACCTCCTCGATCAGATCGAAGAGTTTTAATACACTTTTCTGTTTGTTTTTCTACCTCATTTCGGAATAGTTTGAACATTTCAAACGACTCCGACTTATGCTTCACTAAATAGACATACCCATACCTCGATAGGTCATCTGTGAAGGTTATGAAGTAGAAATATCCACCTCTTGCACTTGAGCTCATGGGTCCACATACATCAAAATGTATCAGACCCAAGAGTTCACTGGCTCGCTCACCTTTTCCAGTAAAAGGTGATTTGGTCATTTTACTAAGAAGACAGGACTCACAGGTTGGAAGTGATTCACAATCACCTACTTCAAGAATTCCTTCTTGAGCCAACCTGTTTATCCTGTTCTTATTGATATGACCTAGCCTACAGTGCCAAAGGTAGACTTCTGACACATTATCTATTCTAAAGTGTTTACCGAAGGTTTGAACTACATTAATAGGATGTGATAGAAAGTAAATTTCATTATTAAGTTGTCCAACAAATATTGTAACACCATTCAGAATGATATTGCAAACATTTTCTTTTATTAAAAATTGATAACCGTTCATGGCCAAAAGGCCTACAGAAATAATATTTAATAAAAAACTTGGACAATAGTGACATTCATTCAGAATTATATTTCGAGAATTGATTACAAGGTTCACTGCAGGCTTTATCATCCAAAAATGAGTAAGAAAGGGGAGGAAGGACTTGGGCAATGAATTAAGGATCGCATCCTTACCAAGCTGCTCGTGCAAGGGAAAGCTCAGTTTACTTAGGTGCTTAATCATTTCGATCATGTACCGTACATGATCAGTGACTGAGGCTCCATCCCTCATCTGAGCATTGAAAATGGCACAACTAGTTTTGTGCCTTTCAACATCGTCAGACGTGCCAAAAGAGTCGTTCAACATTTGAAGCATCTCCTGTGGCTGGGTGTTCTCGAACCTGCGGCTGAACTCATCATTCATTGCCGCCAGCATTATGCACCGAACGGTGGTGCAATCGTTGAGCCACTTCTGATAAGTATCTCGGATCGTCCCTCTAACGTTTGGGGCTGGCTCCTCAGGTGCCAGATCCGTTACTACATAAAGGATCCGCTCATGCTCAAGGATGATTTTTAATTTTTGATACCAGCTATCAAAATTAGGTCTCATGAGTTTGTCATTATCTAATAATGACCGGAGGGACAGGGTAGTGGCCATAGCTGCATAAAAGAAAATCAGACCTCTATTAGTACATAAATTATAAATACTAAAGACTTGGATTTTAGTCTAAAGTTTCTCCCAGTATTTTTACGAATTGGTAGCCTCAACCTCCAATTCGAGAAATTATTTTAATTCCTTAGTGGGTACTAGAATCCACACAGACTACACACGAGCCCAACTTTGGTTGGTCAACCCATGTGCATCTATGGGTAGGTTCATAACCAGTTGTTTCTCTAAACAACTTCTAGTAATTGATTTTGTCCCAAAATCTAATCAGTAGGCTTTGGCCTCCACTGAAAAGATCTGGTTAGGTCCAACCATTAACATGATTTGATTTGGTGAATCGGACCATTAGATGATCAGGCCCGACTTTGGCCGGCCAACCTGATCACCATCAGAAAGACTCAAACCAAATTATCATATTATGAATGATAATTCCATTAGTCAATAAGCACCAGGCCTTTGGGCCTCCAATGATTATTAAACTAATGGACTCATTATCACTCACTTAATGGGAGGCTATGACGTAGTTATCAATATAACTTAATCATTTTTAGGGACCTAATAATTTTTGAGGATTTTATTAAAGGATAGATGAGACGAAAATATCCAGCCAATTTCAATCCTCCCACTGACTTCACCAAGTAAGATTAAAAAGGATTTACTTAAAGCTGGCATTAGGAGCACCTAAATCAGTCAAACTGATTTACCTAATGACATGGGTGAGCCCTAATCATCAAGTGATCTAATCAAAACCTAATTCACCAAGTTGGCCAGGTAAGTGAGATCAGTGGTGGGGATAAGCCATTAACTCGTCAGAGATCGAATCACTACGAGTAGCTCCCGCTTAAAAACCACTGGTCAAACTGCCAAACTTATCTTAGACACCAACCGGTTCATTAGTTTTAATTTGATCAACTTAGTAAATAGGGTTTCACCTCGTAGCCATGAATTAAGTCCATCTTGGTCTAGTTAAAGACATGGACCCATTCAACTACAACTATTGGAGTTGAGTCTAGAGTATCCTTGACCTAATCTAATTCAATTTTTGATTAGATTTGATCAATTACTCTAATTTAGTCTATTTCTTTAAGCTAACCTTAGGTCTAACCCAATTTTGGACCTAATCCATCTAACCCATTGACCCACAAGTTTATGCAATTATCTTAGGTCTTAATTCACAATTCTAAACCTACTAGACAACACTTAATTCTTTAAATTAAGTATTTAGGCTGATGGGTCAGGGTTTGGCATTTCAAAAATAATATTCAAATTTGAAAGGTTTTATTTTCTATTCACCAAATATGTTGACTCATTTCACAAATAGATCAGCATATTTCATAAATAGCAATCCTATTGCTAATTACATAATAGAAAATAACTCAATCAAAATAAATCATGAATATTTCTTTAGATCTAATCTAACACATTCATGATAAATTTCACAATTGAACCTTTACAATTAATTTCTTTCGTTGCTTCATCTGTATGGGATATAATTGTAGCGACACCCCTACCGCCATAGGAGACCCCATCGAATGGGAGAAGAGGGCCTTTAAACCCAATTTTTCTCCTATGATTGGACGGCCATGGCAACCAACCCAATTCGATTACTTGCTACTTGGATCCAGTATATCTAAATATACCAATTTTAAAATTTAAATTTCAAATTTCAAATTTTAAATTTTAAATTTTGAATTTCAAATTTAAAATTTCAACCAAATTTCAAATTTTAAATTTTGAATTTTAAATTTTGAATTTTAAATTTTGAATTTTAAATTTTGAATTTCAAATTTGAAATTTCAACCAAATTTCAAATTTTGAATTTCAAATTTCAAAATTTAAATTTCAAATTTTGAATTTCAAATTTTTAAATTTTAAATTTCAAACAACTTTAAAATTCAAATTTCAAATTTAAACTTTTAGATTACAACTAAATTTACGCATGCAAATATATATATCATATCTAAGAACCTGCTCTGATACCATATGTGGAAAAATTCAGTGCAGAGGTAAAATAGTAATTTTAAAACTTTTCAAAATTATGATTTTATAGTAGAAAAATATTAATTAATCTAATTAATTAACATGAATTTATCCTACACTAGGATCTAAATATGATATATAGCATGCATGTATTTAAATTTAAATTTCAAATTTAAATAGTAAACACTTTACTGTAATGTGTTCAGAACACAATACCTTTGTGCGCGTAGTAGATCGCCACAATCTGATCGCCATCGAAAGAGTCTGATCATTGTGACGCAGCCACACAGCATGTCTGGCCTCTGCGGATCATCCACATGAAGCTCTCGATCTGATCGATTCCTTACGAGTGCTAGCTCGTTGTAGAGTCCTTTTGACGGTCGATGCTGATCGAACTCCTTCGATCGATGTCTGTCGATTCTTTGGATGCTTCGGATCGTCAACAGACGTGCTTGAGAGGATGTTGAAGATCTTTCTGAGATTTTGTGGGCTCACGACACTCGTAGCTCACTTTCTCACTTTTCGAACCCCAGGCTAAAATTCTAGGGAACTCACTGGAAATCTTGCACCCACTTTTCTTCCTTTTCTTTTTTTTTTTTCTCTTGGAAGGATATGGACTTCCTTCTCATGCACAAGACTTCTCACGCCCCAAAATTTTTCTTCAAAAATCTTCTTCTTGCATGCCCCACTCTTCTCCTCCTTTTATAACCACATCAAACATCTTATCCAAAAGAAAGGATAAAGATGAGTAATTGCACATTTGAATTCAAATCAAATTTTGAATTCAAATGGACACCAACTCATCCCTTATCCACTAAAGGTGTGAGGTGTGGCTTAAATTGTTCATGGAGTGATTTCATGAGAAACCTTTTCTCATGTAATAAATGGGACGTAAAAAAAGAGATAAGGTGCAAAGATTGATTGCCCATTCAAATTCAAACTTTATTTTGAATTTGAATGGCCAACCAATCATCCTTATCCATTCATATGGCACATTAAAGTGGGGTGTGGAGAGGGCTTGGTGTGAGGAAATAATTCATGAGAAGTTCCTTCTCATGAATTCAAATGGGTGCAATGGAAGTGAGGTGGCGCATGGAGATTGGGTCAGGGTGGTTTAATTATTTAAACCAACCTAATTGAACCAAATAATTTAAGTCCAATTAGACTAATTTAAACCCAACTTAATTAGGCTTAATTAGGCTCAATAAAATTCTAATCAAATCAGGAATTGACTAAGCCCAACCCCTGATCAAATCAGGGATCAAACCATCTCGACGATTAGGTCAACTCTTAACCTAATTGGATCAAACCCAACTGAATCCAATTCAATTGAACTTGATCCAAAAATAATTACTAAATCAAATTAAGTTAATTAGCGATCAAATTATTAATTAAACCTCTTATAAATACTGAGTCCAAATTCGATGGGCAATCGGGCATCAAAATTCATCGATATGTAACCCTAATCGAAAAGTCCTAACCAGTGGAACTCTTGACCCCGGTACCCATAATGTGTGGAACTCATGATCAGAGAATCCTGATTCTTGATCACTGAGTCTCAAATATGTAGGATTCTACACCAGCCATCAGATCAGATAGGAACCTCTAATGTTTGTGACTCTGCAGGTTCGAACCTAAGCCGGTAGCACAGGAACCAATTTCTGTACTAATCGAAGTGACTACTTGCAATGGTACCCGACATCCGGATAGGTCGAAAAGTCATAATCGCAACACTCAAAACCTATATGAATATGGTTACTGTATAATTCATCCTTTTGACCCCTATGTTTAGGATGACTCAGGGTTAAACTGTCAACCCTGATCAGATCATCCGAATCGTGCTCAACTCAAACAGTCCTGTGACTCCTCATAAGGACTACCTTGGCCAAGGTTTTGCTAAATTGAAATACGACTATACACAGCTCCTAAATTGGAGTGGTCAATCCCATCTTGACACACGCACCGACAAGTCAAGTACTTGACTACACCCAGCAGCCTTCCATCACTGAATTAAAAATTCAGGTAAGTCCAGTGTCTAAGTGCAGTGAGTTGCTTGCAAGTCACCATAGTGGTCTCAGGTCGGAGGGATATTTATACCCATATTCCATCGGAACAAATCTTGACAGCAGAAATAGCTCCGGAGTCGGTCACGTTCAGTGCAGATGTACCCTTACATCTCACCTGTATGCCATATCAGTGTCTCCACACTCATTGGTTAAGAGGACAACCAACCTATATAGCACACAATGACCTATGCTTGATAAACATTGTCATCCTTGGTAACAACGTATCATTTGGTCACAAACAGATTTAAGGACTAAACGACAAATCCTCCTTTGTCGAGTCTAACTAGTCCTAAGAACTTCACCACAACATAGGAGTTCATTATAAGATGAAATATTTTGTGATAAAAAATATCAAAATAATTTTTATTAATTTATAATTCATGTACATATACAAAAATGAGCACAACTGTCAACAGGCTGACGATTGACTTTGGGACACTATTCCCAACACAAACATTATTTGAATTTGAATGGCCAACCAACCTTATCATTATCCACACAAGTGGTGCACAAGGGAGGGCATGGGAAGGCTTCTGCGTGGGAGAAAATTCACGAGAACTCATTTCTCGTGAATTCAAATAGGCGCAGGTGAGGTGAGGTGGCGCAGGGAGATAAGTCAAGGTGGTTTCAAATATTAAATCAACCTAATTGAACCAACCTTATTAAAATAGGTTAGGCATAATTAGACTAAGTTAAACCCAACATAATTAGGCTTAATTAGGCTCAATAAAATTCTAATCAAATCAAAAATTGACTAAGCCCAACCCCTGATCAGATCAGGGATCAAACCACCTCGGCGATTAGGTCAACTTTTAACCTAATCGGGTCAAACCCAACTGAATCCAATTCAGTTGGACTTGATCCAAAAATAATTAATCAATCAAATTAAATTAATTAGTGATTAAATCATTAATTAAATCTCTCATAAATACTGAGTCCAAATTCGATGGGCAATCGGGCATCAAAGTCCATCGATATGAAACCTTGATCGATGAGTCCCAAACCAGTGAGACTCTTGACCCCGATACCCAAAATATGTGGAACTCGTGATCAGAGAATCCTGATTCTCAATCACAGAATTCCAGACACGTAGGACTCAGAGTCTTCGAGCATTAGGACTCTTGGTCGAAGAGTCCCAGTCCAGTGGGACTCTTCACCAGCCATCAGATCAGATAGGAACCTCTAATGTGTGTGATCCCACATGTTCGAACCTAAGTCGGTAGCACAGGAACCAATTTCTGTACTAATCAAAGTGACCATCTAGCAATGGTACCCGACGTCTGGATAGGTCGAATAGTCACAATCACAACATTGAGAACCTACGCGAATATGGTTACTGTATAATTTATCCCTTTTGACCCTTGTGTATAGGATAACTCAGGGTTAAACTGTCAACCCTGATCAGATCATCCGAATCATGCTCAACTCAAACAGTCCTGTGACTCTTCACTAGGACTATCTTGGTCAAAGTTTTGCTAAATTGAAATATGACTGTACACAGCTCCTGAACTGGAGTGATCAATCCCATCTTGACACACGCACCGACAAGTCAAGTACTTGACTACACCCAACAGCCTTCCGTCACTGAATTAGAAATTTAGGTAATTTAGTACCTAAGTGCAGTGAGTTGCTTGCAAGTCACTGTAGCAGTCTCAGATCGGAGGGACAGTTATACCCATATCCCATCGAAGCAAATCTTGACAGTAGAAAAAGCTCCGGAGTCGATCACATTCAGTGTAGATGTACCCTTACATCTCACCTGTATGCCATACCAGTGTCTCCACACTCCTTGGTTAAGAGGACAACCAACCCATATGGCACACAATGACCTATGCTTGATAAACATTGTTGTTCTTGATAACAACGTATCATTTGGTCGCGAACAGGTTTAAGGACTAAACGACAAATAATGTCAAAATAATTTTTATTTATTTATAATTCATATACTAATACAGAAAAGAGCACAACCGTCAACAAGCTGATGATTGACTTTGGGATACTATTTCTAACAGAAGGTTGGTGTACGATCGCTTTCTTAGGATAGATGTGTCTTGAGTCTACAGTGTGGAGATACCGAAGTGAGAGTACAGGTATCGTTGAGAATGAGAGTACTGAGCGTGACCATATCGAGCAGTCATAAGGTAGTCTACTTTCTCATCGATGACTAGCTCGATGCTGCAGTTGTGTGTCTAGTTCTTTGACCTGAGGTGCATCGACAGTTCACCTTGAGTGTGTTATAGTTTGACTACACCATAACTCGATCTCCTAGCCATTCGGAACCCTGAGGTGTATGTTGGCTGTAGCATATTCATTGTAGGAACTAGGTCGCACCAAGATGGGATCTATCAACCTCGGTAAATGAGAGTAGTCCTATATGTATTAGTTGGACATGAGGTCATACCTGACTATATTTGCCAACTGTATATGAAATCGTGGCCAGCTGTAATTTAATTGTAGAGATTATGACGGACTTTCACAGGTTGACTACGATTGTTAATGTAATAGATTACCTCGATAAAATACCGAGGTGAAATAAAGGAGTCCAATCATTATTAGTTGAGACATCTCGGATATATAGGATATTGGCATATCTACATTCAAGTCGGTAAAAGACCGACTTAAATATCTGCTCGTCAGCAAGTCGATGCTCTGGTGCTTTGAGATAGATGATTCTTTGATCTCATATGGTGATGCCATGTGGCTTGGGATCGATTTAGGGCACCAACATTTTGCCCCCCATTTTCTATGTCTCAGATCATAATTTTTAGATCAGACTAGGAAGTAGAAGTATCTACGGATCTACCTCTACCTTTCGGAGCTTAGCTTCAATTTGAGATTAGGACTTGGAGATTATGTTTTCTACTGATCAAGAGATTTTATCTCTATCTTTTTTCTTTGCAGATCAAGTCTTTACCAGCTAGAAGATTTCATCCCCATGCTTTATCTTTTGGCTCAATTTTTACCAATTAGGAGATTTTATCTCCATACTTTACTTTTTGGTCTGATTTTTATTGATCAAAAAGTCTTATCCCCACACTTTATCTTTTGGTCTGATTTTTACTGGTCAGGAGATCTTATCTCCATATTTTATTTTTTGATCCAATTTTCACTGATCAGGAGATCTTATCTCCATACTTCACTTTTTGGCTCGATTTTTACTGATCAGGAGGTCTTATCTCTATACTTCACTTTTTGACCTGATTTTTATCGGTTAGGAGATCTCCTCTCCGTACTTCATTTTTTGGCCTGATTTTTATCGATCAGGAGATCTTATCTTCACACTTTATATTTTGGTCTGATTTTTATCGGTCCAAGATCTTATCTCCATACTTATCCTTACGGAGCTTGCTGGTGTTTTCGTCGTCTGGAATATGTGTCGTGCTTTGGTAATATCAAAATTTATTGCTTGACGAATTACAAAGAGACCTGATCTTTTCAAAAAATGATTTGTCGTATCGTCCCATTATCATTGCTTGAACAGGCAATTTGAAAATATCAAATAAGAGTGTGCCATTTGTCAGCACTTGATTAATCGATCAGTTGACTTGCAGATCAGTCTGACATGGCCAAATTTGAAGAGGGGTGTGCCAAACCGTCATCTGACAGAGTCGTTGGATTAATGCCAAATGTCATAAATTGGCCACAAGACCAGTTCATCTGGGCCGTTGATTTGCCTATAAGAGGGGTTTTGCCCCCCAGTAACTGTTCATATCTACCATTGTCTTGTGGAGGTGCTGTCGAATTATTCCTAGAAGTTTTTTTGTGTTGAATGGCTATTGGAATTAGTGAGAAGCTTGTCAGAGAGAGAGAAGAAGGGCATGTTCTTCATCTTTTAGGAGGGTTTCATCTATTTCCTTTAGGTACCAGCTTTTCTCTCATCTATTTTCTTTCAGCCATAGAGCAGCCTTCCTTTTTTCTAGTTCTTCTCATTTTTTCTTTTTCATTTTTCTTCAGAGAATCTTCTTCAAAGATTATGTCTAAGAGAAGTAGGAAGGGGGGGAGGGAGACTATAGATAACCTATAGATTAGGTCGACCCAATCCTTATTAATTTTTGAATTAGAAAATCTTCCTCAGATAACCCTGAAATTGATCCCACAGATGAGGGAAGTCCAAATCATGGTGTAGAACCTCCTGTACGTGGTCTTATGGACTACCTTGGTCCAGAAACAGAGGTATCTATTTTGATTGAGGAGAATCTAACAACCCTTAGAGAGAAATATGACATACCTGATGAAGATGAAATGTTGGTGTCAAATCCTGAAGGTCGGATTTTTGAACCTCCTGAAGGTTGCATAGCCTTCTCTGATGAAACCTTTCAGTCTAGACTTCGATTTTCATTACATCCTTTTTTCTACAATATTTTTGATTTCTATAAGATTCATCCTACTCAGATAACTCCAAATGCAATTAGGATGATCATAGTATTCATAATAATGTTCACTCTCTAAGGTATAGAACTTAGAATCTCTCTATTTAGGTCTTTGATTATTTTGAAAAGGAACCTGAGTGAGAAGGACTGGTGGTGCTTCTCACCTAGGAAAATCTGAAAATTTGGACCTAGCCTACCTTCCTCCATTCATGACTGGAAAGATTGTTTTTTTTTTGTTCGAGCTCCTATCTCTTGAGGTTTTAGGATTTTTTGGGGGCATCCGGACATCAAGCACAATTCTAATACTAAAATCTTCCTTGGGGATGAGGGGGCCATTCCGCTTTAATAACCACCAAAATGCCCAAACTTTTCAACCTTGTTGATGATCAAAGACATTATTTGATATTGGTATCAGCCTATACTCTCTTTGAAGTAAGATCGATATATTTTCTTTTGCATATTTTCCTCTTTTAGCATCATCATATTTTTTTCTAAATGTATAACCTTTTGGTGCAGAAATGAGGTTTAATCCAAATAGATTGGAGGAAAGGAAGAGGAAGGATCAACCAAGATCGTCCGCCATTTCTCATGCATCGAAGAGGATCAAAGAGGCAGAGCCTCCTCCTACTCGAGCATCATCCTGGTCCACGTCTGCCACTTTTTCCCCCACCACTTTGGAGAGAAGCGATGCTTCTCAAGGTCCACAGAGTACTCTCAGGCTCCATCAATTGAGTCTCCACCTCACTATCCAATCGAGGTGAGGAAAAAAATGATTCCAGACCTGCACTCCATCCCAAGGAGCTAGGTTGTAAGCCGATTGCAATCGCTGTAGCCTTATTGACCTCAGCTGAGGGAGATGATATGATGCGAATGTCTCTCTTGGAGCGACCTCGATTAGGTTGCGATCTCCTTGAGTCAGTGATACCACAATTGATCTGGAGGCACGCCAGAAGAATAAACCAGAGGAGGTTGCAAACCACGGCTTCGAGCATCTCATGCATGTAAGTTCCTCTTCCCCTTTTCTTTTGCATCGGTGCATGATCGATCTAAACTTTTGCCTTGTAGGTTGCCATCGATTTCAAGGCCATATATGAGAACATAGCCTACTTACTGAAAAATAAAGAGGCCATGGATGCCAATTTAATATTCCTTCAAGAGGAGTCCGAACTCGCCATAGGACAAAATCATTGAAGGAGAAGAACCAGAATCTTTTGGATCTTCAGTGAAAAATTAATGAATAAGAGATGAAGATTTTTGACCAGCATATCTAGGCCGAGAAGAACAAGGAGCCAGAGCCAAGGCTTCAAGAGGCAACTAAGGCCTATGAAATTCATGAGAAGGCCATAGAGGCCTTAAAGAAACAGGTTAAATAAGAGCAGGAGAAGATGGCAAAGGTGGTGGAATTGTACCGAGCCTGTGAAGAGTTTGAAGAGGAGGTTAGTGAGAGCTTCGAGTGGGCATATAACTATGGGTTCTATCAGTGCCTTAATTTGGTCAAGAAATTATATCTCAAAGTCGATATCTCCAAGGTTACTCCAAAGTTGGCCATCAAAATGGGTATAAAGGGAGAACCTAAGCTGCCTGCTGAAACAACTAAGGACCTGACTGAGGAGTCAGATCGGGAGTCGATCGGGGTAAAGATAACTGAGGCCATTACTGCAGAACCAATAACTACAGTACGTCCAGTTGTAACTAAAATCTTCGAGGCTGCCAAGGAGTCGGAGTCTATTATAGTTGCAAAACCCATTGCTTTCAAAGAGCCTACTACTGCTGTTGAGACCACTAAGAAGCCGGAGCAAATCAAAGAAGGATCAACTAAGAAGAACTCCAATGCTCTAGTAGTTATCATGTAACTTTTTTCTTTTTGAAGTGTATTGACCCAACTATGGGTCTTTTCCCTTGTATTTTCTTTTCAAGTCAATGAAAGAAATACTTTTTGTAATGTGTAGTGATCTGACTTATATATATGTCTGCCATTTTAGCAAGTTTCATAGTCTTTCAAGATAAAGCAACAGTATATATCATAGTTCAACAAAACTTAAAAAATTCACAATTTTAACCTTACTAGTCAATAATTGAATGGTCAAGGTCTAGATGTACCTTTATCTGATAGATTGAATTTTCAATATAACAAGATCTGAAGATCTACAGATTATCAATAAGACTCCAAGATAGTGTTGATCCAAAGACTAGTACAAGATAATCTTGATTTGGAGATCGGTATTAGATAATCTTGATTAAAAAATTTAGCAGTAATTTCAAAATAACCTCAATTCGTAGGTCATATTTGATAGAGCTTCAGGGTAACCTCGACCCGTAGGTCGGTATTTTCAATAGAATTTCAAGATAGCTTCAACCCTTAGATCGGATATGGAAGATCTTATCTCCATTTATGCCCTTTGGAGCTCTACCCATCTAGAGACTGGATTCAGAAAGATCTTATCTCTATTTGTGCCCTTCGAGGCTCTGTCAATCTAGAGATTGGATTTAGAGAGATCTTATTTTTATTTGTGTCTCTCGGGGCTCTACCAATTTGGAGATTGGATTTGAAAAGATCTTATTTTTATTTATGACTCTTAGGCTCTACCAATCTGAGGATTAGATTTGGAGAGATCTTATCTCTGTTTGGAAGATCTTATCTCTATTTGTGCTCTTCAGGGCCTTATTGGTCTGGAGATCAGATTCCAATAAAGAAAAAGACATGATGTGCAAGAATTAGTTCATTGGAGTATTTTTATTGATAATACTTTTTAAAATTTTCAAAATTTTAAGTACAGAGAATAACAGATCCATTCAGATTTTTAATTCTATAAGCTCCTGGATGAATAACATCAGTGATTTGATAAAGTCCTTCTCAATTCGAAGCAAGTTTGCCTTATTTTGTAGGCTTGAAAATTTTTGCTTGTCTCAGGATGAGATCACCTTTCTAAAATGACCTCAGCTTTATTCGAGCATCATAATATTTGGCAATTCTTTGTTTATAGGCTGCCATTCTAATTTGGGATTGCTCTCTTGTTTCTTCAAGAAGATCCAGATCAGTTCTTAACCAATCAGAGTTTGTTGTTTCATGAAAACTTCTAACTCTATTAGATGATAGGCTAATTTCAACTGGAATCATAGCTTTGGCCCCATAAGTAAGTTTAAAAGGAGTTTTCTCTGTCGAAATTCGATATGTGGTTCTGTAGGTCCATAGAACACTGAAAAGTTCTTCAGCCTATAAATCTTTGGCTTCAGTGAGCCTTATCTTTAAATCTTGAAAGATAATTTTGTTTGTGACTTCAGCTTCACCATTTGACAGTAGATATCCAATCGAAGTGAGCCGATGATCAATATGAAGCTTGAAACAGAATTTTCTAAATTTAAGGTTGTTAAATTGCCGTCCATTATCAGTGATGATTATCCAAGACAAATCGAATCAGTATATTATAGATTTTCAGATGAAATCTTGTATCTTCTTCTCAGTTATCTGAGCTAAAGATTCTGCTTCCACCAACTTTGTAAAGTAGTCAATAGCTACTACCAAAAACTTTCTTTAATTTGCTATTATCGAAAAAAGGTCCTAATATATCTATTCTCCAAATTGCAAAGGATCAAGGGGCAGTAATAAAAATGAGCTCGATAGTGGGTTGATGTTGAATATCAGCATACCTTTAACATTGGTCGTATTTGTTGACAAGATCGGCTGCATCCTTTTGAATAGTTGGTCAGTAATAGCCTTGTTGAATTACTTTATAAGCAAGTGATCTGCCCCTCAGATAATTTTCGTATATTCCTTCATGCACTTCTCGAACTGCATACTCAGCTTCAGATGGCATTAAGCACTGTAGTAAAGGGAGCGAATAAGACTTTTTGTATAATTGATTTTATTGGATAACATACCAGGGAACTTATCTTTTAATGCTTCTGGCTTTGACAGGATCACCAGACAGAATTTTTTTAGATATATGATCCACTAGAGGATCCATCCAGCTTGATTCTTTATCGACCTGAAAAATATAGAGTACCTCAATATTGGGTTTATTCAATTATTCAATTAGGACCTTTTGATTCAGTTTAAAAAGCTTGATATGGTGACATGCGATAAGGTGTCAGCCCGAGCATTTTCTGACCTCGAGATTTGGAAAACTTCAAGCTTCTTAAAGTTTTTGGATAACTATCTTATGTTTTGTAGGTAACAAGCCATCATGGAGTCGACTTCAAATTGACCTCGAACTTGTCCGATGACAAGCTGTGACTCGATAAAAATCTTTAGTTTTTTGACTTCAAGCTCTTTCGCTATCTTTAGGCCCATAATTAAAGTTTCATATTCAGCACCATTATTGAAAGTGTTGAAATTGAACCTTAGGGCTTGCTCGATCAAAAACCCTTCAGGGCTCGCCAAAATTAGACCAGCATCACTTTTCTAAGAATTTGAGGCTTCATCCATAGGTAGGACTCAGAATGAACCATTTTCAGGACCCTTTAGAATTGATCTGTCATTGAGAACAATGCATTCCACAACAAAATCAGTCAGCACTTGGTCTTTGACTGTAGTTTGAGATTGATACTGAATATTAAATTTATTGAGTTCAAAGCCTACTTGGCAATCCGACCTGAAGTGTCAACTCTCTGTAATACTAACTTGAGTGGTTGATTAGTCAATAGTATATGTGGGCTTGAAAGAATGATCGAATCTACCAGACTGATATGATCAGAGCATATATCATTTTTTCGATCTTTTTATATCAAGTCTCAGCATCCCTTAATAATTTGCTTGTATAATAGATAGGCTTTTGAATACTTATTTCTGTCCTGATAAGAATCGAGCTGACTGTATTTGGTGAAACTGATATATACATGTATAACTCCTCATCTTCAACTGGTTTTGAAAGGAGGGGGGAGAGCCAAGATATTTCTTCATATCTTCAAAGATAGTCTGGCATTCTTCTGTTCAGTTGAAGTTCTTAATATTTCTTAATATTTTGAAGAATAAAAGCCATCTTTCGGCTGATCTAAAAATAAATCAGCTAAGGACTGCTACCCACCCAGTAAGCTGTTAGATTTTTGTGATAGAGATTGGACGTTTCATCTCTAACAGTGCATGAATCTTCTCGGGATTTGCTTTTATTTCTCTTTGATTAATAAGAAAATCAAAAAACTTATTTGAGATCACCCCGAAGACATATTTGTTTGGATTGAGCTTCATCTGGTACTTTCTGAGCTCTCCAAATACTTTTTTTAGGTCAGTAATGTGCCGGTCTTCCTCAGTACTTTTCATCAATATGTCATCAACGTAGACTTTCATGTTTCGATCAATTTGCTGCTTGAAGATGTTGTTGACAAGACACTGGTATTTTGCACTTATATTTTTAAGATCAAAAGACTTCATTTTATAACAGTACAAATCTCTTTTAGTGACAAAGACTAAATTTTCTTCATCTTTTAGGACCATTTTAATCTGATTATATCTTGAGAAGGCATCTATGAAATTGAGAAGTTTACGACCTGAGGTGGCATCCACTAGCTGATCAATCCTTGGCAAAAGAAAGCTATCTTTTGGACAGATTTTGGTGAGATCTTTGTAATCAATGCATATCCTCTACTTGCCATTAGTCTTTTCAACCATAACTACATTGGCTATCCACTTTGGGTAATGTGCTTCTTTAATAAATCTTACTTTCAGGAGCTTGTCAACTTTCTCATCAATGACCTTCATCTTTATGATGCGAAAGTCCTCTTTTTCTGCTGAACTGGTCTGAAGTTTAGATCAACATTTAGTTTGTGGACAATCACTTCAATAGAAATGCCGAGCATATCAGAAGCAGACTAGACGAGGATGTCGGCGTTTGCCCATAGGAATTTGATTACTTCACCCCTCAAATCAGATTTGAGGTTTGCACCAATTTGAACCATTTTTCTTGGATCATCTCCCAAAAGAATAATTTCAAGCTTTTCTATCAGTTAACCTCAAATTTTTTTGAGCTCATCTAGCGAATTTGGTACATCAACTGGCATGTCTTCCATAGGCTGCTTCATTTTGGAGGCAATCATAAAGAATTACCAGGCTACTATCTGGTCCCCACGTATTTCTCAGTTCCTCTTTTAGTCAAAAATCGCACCAATAGGTGATATGTAAAGACAATAGCTTTGAGAGCATTGAGAGCAGGTCGGCCAAGAATAGTATTGTAAGTGGATGGAACTTTGACTATTAGAAAAGTCATCTGCACTGTTGATTGCTTTGGTTCCTGTCCCGCTATGACTGATAGAGTAATTTTTCCTTTAACAGCCACTGGATTTCCTTAGAATCCAACAAGAGGGTGCCGACCCGCTTCAGCTGTTTTGTTAAATTCATTTTTGAGAATGCATCGTAGAACAATATATCGATAGAGCTTCCATTATCAATAATTTTTTTTTTATATTATATTTTGCTATTGTCACAGAGATAACAATAGCATCATTGTGAGGGGCTTGAATCCCCTTTACATCATTTTCAAAAATGAAAATAATTTATTCTATCTTCTGCCTTTTGGGAGATGGGTTATCAATGCCCTGTTGGACGCCAGATATCATATTAATAACTCCGATGGTTGGACGGTTATGATTCTTAAAACTTCCTTTTGCCTAAGGTTGGTATTCAATTGCTCTTGTTTGGCCTCACATATTTGTCGAGGTATCCTCAATGGATTTGGGCTTCTATTTCATCTCGAAGCTGTCTACACTGTTCAGTGTCATGGCTATAGTCCTGATAGTAGTGATAGTACTTTCTTTTATCTCTTTTCTCTGATAAAGCCTTCATAGGATTAGGCTTTTGGAGATATCCTTTTTTTTCAATCTCCATCAAGATTTGTGCTCGAGGAGCAGAAAGAGGTGTGTGAGAGTCAAAACACCGAGGTGGATTTTTTGACCTCAAATTTTTTCAAGGTCGATCAGGGCCTTTGGTCTGCGAAGCTTCATCATTCTCTCTTAGCCTTTTTCTTTCTATTTTTGTCCTTCTTTGCTTATCTTAAGAGGGCTTCTTTTTTTTCTTAGGTCTGAGCATACTTATGTACTCGATCAGCATCTCATCATAAGTATCTAAAAAATTTTTATTTAAAGAGAAGACTAGACAATTGCTCCAAAGTTTCCTCTTCAAGGCAGACATAGCAATCGCCTCATTGAAATTTTTCATCTTAAGAGTGGCTGCATTGAAGTGAGCCACATATTTTCAAAGGTCTTCTCCCTCTTACTGCTGAATGTAAAATAGGCTGTCCGTGTGCCTCAGATGAGGCCAGTTAGTTCCAAAATAAGTAACAAACAGCCTGCCAAATTGCTCAAAAGAGGAGATGAACTCTTGTAAGAGCCCAAAAAATCATGCCCTCACTGTTTTCTTGAGGATAGCAGAAAATGCAATACACAATAGGACATCAGAAGCCCCTTGCAAGGCCATGAGGGCTCTATAGCCCTCGATATGATCCATTGGATCAGTAGAACCATCAAAGGATTCGATGGTGGGTATCTTGAACCAATTTGAGATCGATTATTATGACCCAGACCCAAGTCCAATCAAAACCTAATCCAATAGAAGAACACTAATCTCAAAGCATAAAAGAAAAAAAAATAGCAATCAGTTGGTAGGAAGAAGACTCCTGTTGAGAGTCTTCTTCCAACCCCAATAAGGAGACCAAATCCGAGCTAAAGCCCTAACCGTCCTCTATAAAACAGAAACCCCCTCCCTTCCTTGGCCCTCCATCATCGGAGATCCCTCTTCCACTCTTTCTTTCGCCCGATTTTTTTCTCGTTCCTTGCTCTCGAATGGAAGGCTTTGTACTTGCAAGATTGTGGCCCAAAACACCACCAAGAGTAAGGTAATCCATCGAGAAACCCTCTCTTTGATTTCTTCTTAAAATTTAGCCAAGATTTTTGGATTTTTATCTGTTGATTTTTGGAGTAAAAATCAGATTTTTGGAACCTCTATTTTGGCTGTTCGCATTTTTTTGGGTGTCTCGATGCCATCCATTACTGGTGAGCTTTAACCAAGGGACCATGGCTACGCCGCCCTGGGTTGATCCCCCACTCATCGTTCTCGGGCGAGACTTCCATGAGATTGGGAAGGAGAAGAAGGGGGACCACGGTCCCCTGTTCTGTTTAAACGAAGGAAGAAGAAGAAGGAAGAAAGAAAAAGAAAAAGAAAAGAAAGAAAAAGAAGAAAAGAAAAGAAAAAAAAAGAGAAAGAAAGAAAAGAAAAAGAAAAAAAATTTAACTCTCTCTCTCCTGTCCTCAATCTCTCCTCTTTTTATCTTTAGTTTCTCTTTCCATTTTCTCTCTCTAAAATTTTTTCTTTATTAACTATTTATCTCTTTTCATGAATTTCTTTCTCTAGAATTGTATCTCTTTAAAAATTTATTTGTTTAAAATTGATCAAGAAAAAAAACTTTATTTTGATGAGTTTGAATGATTTTAATGAAGGGGTTCTAATCCACGATTGTTGATTAGCATGTTGACACCCATCTTGATCAAACTAGATATTATTAGATTTTATTATCTATTATTTTATTGAGTTATCTATGGAGTAATTGAATCATGATTTGATAAAAATCATCTTATTTGGACCAATCGAGATGTTAGACTATGTCACCTGATCAATTCTAATTATACCTTATGAATTCTCTCTCTTCTGATTTTCTCTCTCTATTTGATTTATGAACTCAATGAAAGATTTCCAACCCTATCACTTCAAATCTGATTTGACCTAAATAGTCATTCTCTGAACCACTTAAATCTTAATTAGATCTTAATCGAAAGAAATTAGATGATCGAACCAATCTAAACTGCTGAATATGTTATTCATATTCTTTCTGATTATTAAGCTTGATCTTATATAGGGGTTGTGGATACATGATAATCGGATATTGTGATATGATTTATGAACTGAAGATTTTGAAAAGATATTTCTAAAATTATGCCGATTTGTTGAAATACGTATGAGGTAAGTAATGCTTTAACTTTTTTAGATTTATCAGTAAATTATAATATATTTTTCTGACATAATTTATGAAATGATGCATGAATTGGATGAATGATATTTTGTTATGAAAAATATCTTATTTTGAAATATTATGATGAAGCATGATTAAACATATTGATTTTGTTATGCATTATATTGATTAATTTCAATACAATATGATTATATGTTTTCTTATCGAACTAGAATAAGAAATATGATTTATGAAGAGTTTTGATACAAGAATGATATGAATTGACAATTTGACTATGTAAAAGACTCCGTCAATGGGGACAAATATGTTGGTAATTGATTTGTCTTGAGAATTTATATCGCCAGTGAGATCAATGACAAACCACCAGTGAGACCAACGATTTTGAAAGACTTTGCTGCCAGATGATTCACAGGCCATCGTAAGATGATATGCGGTGTTATGACCCAGCCATAGAGAAAATATGGTCATAGCTCATGGTTGATGAAAAGAACTTAAGAATGAAAGTAATTGAAATCTTGAAAAAAATTTGAATTTTGAAAAAAAAATAAATTTGTCATTCATTATATTGCATTAGTGGATGAACTATGGCATATAGAATCAAATATAGGATGAGTGTAAGTGGGTAGACACTAGAGACATTATGGTGTAGATCTATAATGATTGTAGTATACGACATCTTTATGATTCTTTTGGTTAAATCTTATGATTATGCATGAAAATATCACAAAGATTATGACACATAGAGTTTGATTTATGACTGATAATTTATGGATCATGTTATAATTTGTCAGATAGATCATTATTATGATTAATCAGATTTTGATATAAAATAATGACAAGAGGATTGATTATAAAATTTTATTGTGCATTGAGAATATCAATTTGATCATCATTTGTTTAAATGAATTGCAAGCTCAAAAAAAAAATTGATTTGGGAATGCTATGATATTGCTTTTAATTTTAAAATTAATTATTTATTAATAAGATGCAGATTTATTATTAAAAGCATTGCTTCAAATTGGACTAAAAAAATCTTTTATGATATTTGATTGCAATATTCTTTGAAGTTTATACTAAAATATTGATCATGTATGAAGCTTATATATAGAAACAAAAATATATTTAGAGAATATTGTAAAGAAGTTTATTTTATATTGAAGAAATTAATTATGAGATAGTTAAATATTCATTTGTGTGGAATCTTTAATTACTATGTTTGGATCTAAATGATAGATATTGCTTATGACTATTGAAAATTATATGATATATTTGAAACTTTAATTTAAGGATTATATATCTAAGTTGATCGAAAGATTTTCTATTATTATTGTTGAGGTTGCAGGAGAAATTCTTGATTGCTATCTTTAGATCGAGATAAAAGATCTAGTTCTATCTATTTGAGATTTTGGGACACCTATGAAATTGCAATAAATCTATTGTTAATCAAAAAAAATTGATGTGATTTAAGATTATCGAATATTCATTTGGTGGAATCTTGATTTACCATCTTGAGATTAAAATAAAAAATTTTAATTATATCTATTGGAGATTATGAGACATAATGTAAAATTTTAAATTTAAAAATTTTGAGATTATGAATTGATCTAGAGTTCTTTTACCATTATTATTGAAGTCTCTAGTAAATTTAATATTGAATGGAGAATTTGACTTTAAGTGGCTTGCATGATTATTATGGAAGATTTTTGATAGATGATAAAGGTCTTAATAAAAGAAACATTACAAGAAATGAGTGAGTATTTTTATATTGGGTTTAATGAAAGACCTTAGAACTTGATTGGATCGATTGAGAAAATTCATCTAATTTTTTTTACTCACTAGAGTTTGATATATAATTGTTTAGCTGAATTGACAAGAGAATCAAAAATTAATTTATGTTGAATTACAATAACTACTAATATGATGGTTTTGATTGTGTCAATTGTCTTAAGGGTTAATTTGGATGGATCTGTTCGATGTATATTGGGGAGAAGAATTTAAAAGTATCCCTTGAACTTATCTAAAATTAAAGTTTGAATATTTTCAATGCAATAGTATACTTTGATCAAAAGCCATTCAGTGCATCTAAGAAAATTTTGATGGCTTAGATCAGAGTGCGTAGCAGAAGCATAGTGATCTACATTACTTTGAGCTAGTCAACAATATTGATTCTTTAAATCAAAAAGTTTACCATAGATAATTTGATTTGATTTTTTTTCCTATATGGAAATCTATTGATAATGGAAAGTATAATGTTTTTGATTCTAGATTATTTCGAGAGTCACTACATGACTTTCATAAGTAGGTCTCCTATCTACCATGCTAAGAGAATTTTTTTTTTTACCATCTTGAGTTTTGGATGAGTGGATTATTGATTCTTGATATTGGATTTGAAATATTTAATGATGGGTGTTGGGTATAAAGTACCCCCCAGCCGAAATTCATGACAGGAGTGACCCTCCGGGGATCCAACTGACTTCCGACCTCCAATGACGTCTCTTCAAACCTCCCAAACGACCGAGCCTCCGCAACACTCCCAAGTTTTGCTGACAGATAAGCCCCTTGTTGCTCCTAGATTGATTTTGATGATTACAAAGCAGATTGAAGGGATACAAATATTTTTAAAATAAAAAAGTCCTTATGCTCTTCAAGGGCAAAATCATAATTTCACTAAAATCCTGATTTGATAGTATCATTTGATAGAACAAATGATTTGTAAACTATTGGTGAAAATTTCATTGTGTTTGGACTTATATTTTTGAAGTTATGAAGGTTTGAAGTGCATGAGTCGACTCATGAGTCAACTCATGGCACTGTGAGCTGATTGGCACGCAAAAATTCTCCTTGGCACGCTAGTTTTCTGGCTTGGCACGACCTGTGAGTCGACTCATGAGTCGACCCACAAGGCATGAGTCGACTCATGAGTCGACCCCTGCTAATTTGAGCCAAGAATTTCCAGAAAAGCATTCTCTGGTTTTTGCAACAGAGGTCGACTCATGAGTCGACCCCTGAAGCATGAGTCGACTCATGAGTCGACCCCTGCGACGGGAAATGTCAGCAACGGCTATTTTTTTGCCCGTTTTAATTGCCATTTATGCTTCCTAAAAATCCTCTAACGGCTCTTTATCTACCTAAATTATTTTCTCTTGCTTCTAATGATACAAAATGCTTTAAATGGTGAAAGAAATTGCAGATTAAATAGCGGATCAAACGTGAAATCAAAAGAGAAGAGGAGCAGAGAAAGAGAGAAGAATAGAAGAAAGGATCCGAAATTTGCAAGAAAAAGCCTGAGATCAACGAAAAATTCAAAAAGAAAAAGAGAGAGGATCCACAATATACCAGAGAGATTGTGAAAGAGAAAAGCAAGATCTTTCAAGGAGAGAATTCTTCACGCCTATTATTTCAACCTTGATCTAGAGATCGTTCAAAGCTTTCAAGAGATCTTCAATCAACAATCAACCTCTTCTCAAGCATTCAAGCGTTCATCCACTTTGAGAAAATCCGAAAAAGGGGTTCTTCATTTGAGTAAAGCTTTTATTGTTATATTCGCTCATTTAAAGGAGCTGTTATTGTATTAATTTGTGCTCTAAATTTTCTAACTCCTTGTGAGTTTTTGTTCTTGTTTTTGGAGGATTTTCAAAACAAGGAAAGGTTGATCCGAACCTGAAATCGGAGTGTTTTGGGTTTACTTGTACCCGGGAAACAAGTGTTCTAGCTTGGGATAGCTAGTGTCGGAGTTTCCGATGTTTTGTATTCAGGTTGAATACAAAGGATAGTGGATTGAAATTCCCAAGTAGGATCTTGGGGAGTGGATGTAGGTGCAAGGTTAGCACCGAACCACTATAAATCCTTGTGTTTGTGGTGTGCTTTATCTCTTCACTTTATTTCTTTATTATATTCTTGCATTCCTGCCTTAGGGAATTAATATTGAATTAAAGTCTTTGTTTTATTCTTCATAAGTAATCAGTTGGGCTTAAAATTTTTAGAAACCCAATTCACCCCCCCCTCTTGGGTTGCACAGCTGGGCAACAAGTGGTATCAGAGCCGGTGCTCTAGCCCTTCTTTGATCTAACAATCAAAGAGCCAAAGATCTATGGCAACCCATGTTGGAACTTCTCAAGCCGAGGGGCAATCAACAAACTGACCTCCACTTTTCAATGGGTCTAATTACACCTATTGGAAAGCTCGGATGAAGATTTTCATACAAGCACTCGACTATGATATGTGGAGTATCATAGTGAATGGTCCTCACACACCCACCAAGATTATAGATGGTGAGGAGTCAACCAAACCCGAGAAAGAATGGGATGAGGTTGACAAGAAATTGGCACAATTAAATGCCAAAGCCATGAATGTTCTTTATTGTGCACTAGATGCAAGTGAATTTAATCGCATTTCTACTTGTGCATCTGCTAAAGAAATATGGAATAGGTTAGAAGTCACCCATGAGGGAACAAATCAAGTAAAAGAGTCTAAAATAAACATGCTTGTACATAAATATGAATTGTTCAAAATAGAGCATGATGAGTCCATAACTTCTATGTTTACTCGTTTTACTGATATAATCACTGGTTTAAAGAGTCTTGGCAAATCTTATACTAACAGTGAACTTGTAAGGAAGATTCTCAGGTCACTGCCAAGAACTTGGGAAGCCAAGGTGACTGCTATCCAAGAAGCAAAGGACTTGAACACTCTACCTCTAGAAGAGCTTCTTGGATCCTTGATGACTCATGAACTTAGCATGAAGCAACATCAAGAGGATGAAGTCAAAAAGAAAAGAACCATTGCCCTCAAATCCACAACTTCGCCTGATTATGAAACGGATGACTCTGAAGATGAAGATCAGGATGAAGAGATGGCTCTCATCACCCGGAAATTTAAGAAGTTTCTAAGAAAAAGAAAACAAGGGATGAGAAAGAAATTCACAAAAGGGGATCAAAGCAAAGAAAAGGAGAAAGATCAACCCCCTATATGCTACGAGTGCAAGAAGCTAGGACATTTCAGATCCGAATGTCCACAATTGAAGAAAGGCCCAAAGAAGTTCAAAAAGAAGGCAATGATGGGGACCTGGAGTGCGAGTGATGACTCAAGCTCCGACGAGGAAACCTCAACAGAACATGCCAATCTGTGCCTGATGGCACATGAAAATGAGGTAACTTCTGAATCCACTAGTGAATTTACTTTTGAAGAATTGCATGAAGCATTCTATGATTCAATTGATGAATTAAAGAAACTAGGGAAGAAAAACAAAGAGCTGAAATTGGAAAATCAGTCCTTAGTGAAACAAGCTGAAAATCTTTCAATTGAAAAATTCACCTTGATTCAAGAAAATCAAAACTTAAAGGATGAAATGAACAAGCTGAAATCTATAGTAGATAAGTTCACCTTAAGTTCAAACAAACTAAATATGATCCTTGAAAATCAGAAAGCTATATATGATAAGGCTGGACTTGGTTATAAACCCCTGAAGAAACAAAAATTTCTGAAGGATATTTATTCAAGTAACAAGTCTACAAATATTACTTGTTTTAAATGTGGAAGAATAGGACATAAATCATACACATGTCTTATTAACAAATATGCAAACACAAAGAAAATATGGGTTCCAAAAAGAACCATTCTGACTAACCTGAAAGGACCCAAGAAAGCTTGGGTACCTAAGACAGAAACGTGACCTTTGCTTGCAGGTGTGTCTAGCATCCCAAGAAAGAAACAGGAAATGGTATCTTGACAGCGGATGCTCGAGACACATGACTGGTGATGAATCACAATTCATCACGCTTGATGCTAAGGATGGAGGGATGGTCACCTTTGGAGATAATGGCAAAGGAAAGATCATCAGAATAGGTAACATTGGTATCACTCCCTCCAAATACATTGAGAATGTTTTATTAGTTAATGGTTTAAAGCATAACTTACTTAGCATTAGTCAATTCTGTGATAAAGGATATAAAGTAAGTTTTGAATCATATGTTTGCATTGTGACGAGTCCTATTAACGATGGCATTAAATTTATAGGACATAGGCATGGCAATGTTTATATGGTAGACTTGAATGATTTAACTAAATTAGACATGCAATGCCTAGTTTCCTTAAGTACTAAAATAAATGAGACTAGTTGGCTGTGGCATCGTAGACTTGCACACATTAGCATGCATTCTCTCTCAAAATTAATTAAAAAAGATTTAGTTCTCGGTTTGCCAAAACTAAATTTTGAAAAGGATAGAATTTGTGATGCATGCCAATTAGGTAAACAAACTAGAGTATCATTTAAATCCAAAAACACTGTTTCAACTTCTAGACCTTTAGAGCTCTTACATATGGATTTATTTGGACCAACTAGAACCACTAGTCTAGGAGAAAAACGATATGGATTTGTAATAATTGATGATTACTCTCGTTTTACTTGGGTTTTCTTTTTAGCTCACAAAAATGAAACTTTTCAAATTTTCACTAAATTTCATCGAAAAGTCACTAATGAAAAAGGGTTTTCAATTCAAAATATTAGAAGTGATCATGGAACAGAATTTGAAAATCATGACTTTGAAAATTTTTGTGATGAAAATGGAATTGGCCATAACTTCTCTGCTCCTAGGACACCCCAACAGAATGGGGTAGTAGAAAGGAAAGACAGAACCTTAGAAGAAATGGCCCATACCATGCTTTGTGAAAGCAACCTTCCAAGATATTTTTGGGCAGAAGCTATTAACACAGCATGTTACATTTTAAATCGTGCTTTAATTAGATATTTTTTAAAGAAAACCCCCTATGAACTTTGGAAAGGAAGAAAACCAAATATTGCATATTTTCATGTTTTTGGTTGCCGATGTTTTGTATTAAATAATGGCAAAGAAAAACTTGGTAAATTTGATGCAAAATCAGATGAAGCAATCTTTCTAGGTTACTCCTCCACTAGTAAAGCATTTAGAGTGTTCAACAAAAGAACTTTAGTAGTTGAGGAGTCCATACATGTTGTCTTTGATGAATCTAACGATCTTCCTTCAAGGAAGAATGAGGGTGTTGATGATGCAGATCCACTAATAGAAGGTATGAAGGAGATCACTCTGAAAGACTCAGCAACTCCAGAAGACAAGGATCAAGAAGTCAAACAAAATGAGAAAGGTGAAGAAATTCAAGAACAACCTCAAGGTACAAATGACTTACCCAAGGAATGGAGGTATGTTCACAACCACCCTAAGGAGTTAATAATTGGTGATCCTATGCATGGGGTAAAAACCCGTTCTTCACTTAGAGATGTACTTAATCATTGTGCATTTGTATCTCAACTTGAACCTAAAACTTTTGAAGAAGCTGAGAATGATCATAACTGGATTAATGCTATGCAAGAAGAACTTAATCAATTTGAAAGAAATAATGTTTGGACCTTAGTGAAAAGACCTAAAGATTATTCAATAATTGGTACAAAATGGGTCTTTAGAAACAAATTAGATGAGCATGGAAATGTAATTAGAAATAAAGCAAGACTGGTTGCTAAGGGATATAATCAAGAAGAAGGAATTGATTTTGATGAAACCTTTGCACCTGTTGCTAGATTAGAAGCCATTAGACTTCTACTTGCTTATGCTTGCTTTATGAAATTCAAACTATTTCAAATGGATTTTAAAAGTGCATTTTTAAATGGATATATTTCTGAAGAAGTATATGTAGAACAACCCCCTGGATTTGAAAATCATGCTTTTCCCAATCATGTCTTTAGATTAAATAAAGCTTTATATGGTCTAAAACAAGCACCTAGAGCATGGTATGAAAGGGTAAGCAAATTTCTACTAAATAATGGTTTCTCAAGAGGCAATGTAGATACAACCCTATTTATTAAAAGAAACCAAAATGATATGCTAATTATACAAATTTATGTTGATGACATAATTTTTGGGTCTACTAATGAATCCCTTTGTCAAGACTTTGCTAAGCTTATGCAGGGAGAGTTCGAGATGAGCATGATGGGAGAACTCACCTTCTTCCTCGGACTCCAAATCAAACAATCAAAAGAGGGAATCTCCATCATCCAAAGCAAGTACACCAAGGAACTACTCAAAAGATTTGGAATGGAGAACTGCAAACCAATTGGCACACCAATGAGTCCCTCAAGTAAGCTTGACAAGGATGATGAAGGTAAAAGCGTAGACTTAAAATACTACAGAGGTATAATTGGCTCATTATTGTATTTAACTGCAAGTAGGCCTGATATCATGTTTAGTGTTTGCTTATGTGCAAGATATCAATCTAATCCTAAGGAATCTCATTTGAATGCTGTTAAAAGAATCCTTAGATACTTAAATGGTACACAAACTATAGGGTTATGGTACTCTAAGGACTCACAAATTAATTTGTTAGGATATTCTGATGCTGATTTTGCTGGATGTAAATTAGATAGAAAAAGCACAAGTGGAACTTGCCAATTTCTTGGAGTAAACCTAATCTCATGGTTTAGCAAGAAACAAAATTCGGTGGCACTGTCTACGGCTGAGGCCGAATACATTGCAGCCGGAAGTTGTTGTGCTCAAATCTTGTGGATTAAGCAACAACTCGAAGATTTTGGAATCAAACTTAATGAAACACCAATAAATTATGATAATACAAGTGCCATAAATCTATCTAAAAATCCAATACAACACTCAAGATCCAAACATATTGAAATAAGACATCATTTTATAAGAGAACATGTTCAAAACAAAAATGTAATTCTTGAATATGTTTGCACTGAAAATCAATTAGCCAATATCTTTACAAAGGTCCTTAGTGAGGATAGATTCTGTGAAATTAGGAGAAATCTAGGAATTCTAGATCCATTTGTCTGAAATTTCTCAATTTCCAAAGAATAGATGTCAAAATCTCTTAGAGCTCAATTTTCAACATCTATCCTGGTCCCAAAAGCTTAGATTTATCACTCTAAAAACTTATCATTGAGCAAAATTCCTTCACTCAAAATTTTAAATTTTTCTGGAATTTATTTACATTTTTCCTGAATTTCTGAACTTCATGAGTCGACCCCCATGAGTCGACTCAATGGCAAACTTGTAAATCCCACAAACTTCCCACGGGCTCATTGTTTTTAAACGGGAACCCTGTTTGTGAGACGACTCATCTTCTCATCGTCTTCCTTCCGAAAGCCGTTCTTTCCAAACTCTTTTTTGCTCCAAATCCAAGGATTTATCTCGAGGCAATTCTCCCTCCTACTCTCCACCAAAAATCGCCTCCTTGGAAAAGAGATTTCTCGTGCTTTCTCGCATTGCTCGGCGCGGGTGGAACGTGCCCTAGAACTTCACCGTTCATTCAAAATCCACTTCTTTTCTCCACCAAAATTCCTCTTTACTCTCTTGTGATCCCTTCTCCTCTCAATTCAAGTCTTCTTGTCTGCTACTTTATTGGATATGGCTCCAAAGATGAAACTTCCCCAAAGAAGGAAATCAATCCGTGAGCCTGAGGAAATTGTCCGAAAGAAAAGGCATGCTCAGTCTTCTAGTGTTTCTGATCCAGTTTCAGTACCTGCTCAAGGTCCCTCTCAATCCTCCATAAGCCCCAGTGTAAATCCTCTTTCTGATAGAAAAGTAGAAACCGGGAAAAACATAGATTTTCGGTTCTTTGAGAAAGAAGGCTTTACTTTTGCTACCAAGATCAAAAATCAAGGATGGGAACTTTACTGCTCCCTTAAGGAAGTCACCTATGTTGATCTAGTCAGAGAGTTCTACCAGAACCTAAATTATGGAAATGGGTCAGTGACTTCAACTGTCAAGGGGATTGACATATGCTTGGATTCTAGGATATTGGGAGATATACTTCAGTTGCCTAGTGAAGGATACTCATATATGGAACTCCCAATTAAAGAAGAAGGGATCAGAATTATCTTAGGAGAAGCTTTTTCAGGAAATTTAAACAAATTGGAAGCAAAGATTTTATCCATTGAGATGAGAGTCCTGCATCAGATAGTTTCAAAACTCTTCTTTCCTAGGAGTGGTAGACATGACTTACTGTCTGGCAGAGATGTATGTGTCATGTTTCATATCATCACTCAGACCCCCCTAAACCTCCCGCACTTATGATAGAGGCCATTAGAGAAACTTTGAACAGATCCAAGGCACACTTGCCTTATGGTATGGCTCTTACTAGAGTATTCAGGAGGTTTGGAGTTAGCTGTGAGGGGGAGACACCTACCAAGCTCTCACATGTGGACACTTTCAACCAACACAGCCTGCACCGAATGGGAATTACAAAGACTGTTGGTGGTTGGATCAAGGGCTCTGAAGAAAGAGCTGAGGAGAGAGCTGAGGAAAGAGCTGAAGACAGAACTGAAGGCAGAGTAGAAGAAGAAGGTCCATCTTCTCCTGTACATGACTTCAGGGCAGCATCACCAGATACCCAGTTCATTCCTGATACTGAGGCTGGCCCTTCTGAGTTTACTAGGATGCCCACACCAGTGTATCAGCCAGAGAGCAGAGCACCTCATTCAGAGTTCAGACTGGCTGACGATCAGATCGAGCATATATCTCAGCGTGTGGCTTCTTTGCTGTCTAGCCAGTGGAGTAGTACTTCTTTTGCACCTGGAGCTACCTCTTCTGATCAGACCATTACTCCCCATATCTTCACAGTATTTCAGATGATTTCAGATCAGTCCGTCAGGATACAGCAGCTTGAGGACATAGTCTGGAGACTTACTGGCAGAGTTCTTGACTTGCAGGGGCAAGTCCTTGCATTGGCCCATCCCCAGCCACAGGAGTCTACTATTGAGGTCACAGACCTCACTGCAGAGGCTGGCAGGCTCAGAGGAGCACTAGAAGGTGGATATGAACTACTGAGGAAAGAGATACGAGGATCAAGTGAGCATGCTACCACCCAGTTCACTGCTCTACTTCAATCTGTTTCCAGAGCACTGAACGTACTTGATTCTATCAGACTCATGGTATCAGTCCTAGCATCTCAGCATTCTCAGCCACCCAGTTCATCTCGCCCTCCTACTCGTGGCAGAGGCAGACGGGGTAGAGGACGCACTTCTGATCCATCATCTCCTCACCCTATATCTGATGACTCCGATCATTGACTTATCTTAATCTTTACTAGATCCTAGGAGTTAGTATCTTGTTCTAGGATCCATACCTTGGGGCCATGTATTGACATTTAGCTGGTTGAATTTTATGTATTGAAACAATTATGATATTAATGGAATCATCTTTTACCTATATTCTACCTCTTTGTAATGATCATATTTTGGTTATATATTTTCTTCTTGTTGAAATATTGTCTTCTCCTTGTTGTTGTTTGCTGTTGATAATTGCTATATTAAGGGGGAGCAAACATCTGTGAAAAACTCTAAAGAGGAAGAAAATAAAGAATATTTCAGAAAATGAAAAGGAAGAGTTAACTATGTTTGATGATGTCAAAAAGGGGAGAAATTAAACAAAAACAAAAATTGAAATTAGACAAAAAGCAAAACCCTAAATTATGAGAAAAAGCGGGAGAAATTAAACAAAAACAAAAATTGAAATTAGACAAAAAGCAAAACCCTAAATTATGAGAAAAAGGGGAGAAATTAAACAAAAACAAAGATTGGAGAGATTAAAATAAATATTGGAGAAATTAAACAAAAACAAGGATTGAAAGATTAAACAAAACTTTGAGAAATTTGGTATCAAAATTTGGTATCAGACAGAACTTAAACAAAAAGTCATCCATCAAAAGCAAAATCATAAGTACAATGCAAATAAGTATTTTTTTTTATGCTCTGATATATTTCAAAATTCAAACTTGCTCTGATACATCTTTTGAAATTTTATTCACCTTGATACATCTTTTGAAATTTTATTCACCTTGATACATCTTAAGAAATTTGTTTTACTCTGATACATCCTACAATTTCTTTTAACTTACTCTGATACATGATAAAATTTAATCCGATACAGTGTGAAGGTTTCTCTGATAAATTATAACATTTGATCTGATACAGTGAGAAAGTTTCTCTGATATATATTTTATTTGCTCTGATACAGTGTGAAATTTTTCTGACATTTGCTCTAATATACTGTGAAATTTTCTCTGATATATTATAAAATTTTTTTGCTCCGATACATTATAAAATCTTTTCTAATATCATTGTAAAAATTATTTTTCTTGCTCTGATACATTGCAAATTTATTTCTCTTCTCTTGCTCTGATATATCTTGAACTCAAAATGATCTAATACCCTTTTCAAATCTTTAAGAAAATGGACAAACTATTTTGCATTTATATTACATGCTAAAAGAATCATACTCTTTTCAAGCATATACACCTATAATGGATTCTTTTGAAATTAATGCATTAACATAAGTATTTTTGTTCAAATATTTTGTCATCATCAAAAAGGGGGAGATTGTTGCTCCTAGATTGATTTTGATGATTACAAAGCAGATTGAAGGGATACAATATTTTAAAATGAAAAAGTCCTTATGCTCTTCAAGGGCAAAATCGTAATTTCATTAAAATCTTGATTTGATAGTATCATTTGATAGAACAAATGATTTGTAAACTATTGGTAAAAATTTCATTGTGTTTGGACTTATATTTTGAAGTTATGAAGGTTTGAAGTGCATGAGTCGACTCATGAGTCAACTCATGGCACTGTGAGCTGATTGGCACGCAAAAATTCTCCTTGGCACGCTAGTTTTCTAGCTTGGCACGACCTGTGAGTCGACTCATGAGTCGACCCACAAGGCATGAGTCGACTCATGAGTCGACCCCTGCTAATTTGAGCCAAGAATTTCCAGAAAAGCATTCTCTGGTTTTTGCAACAGAGGTCGACTCATGAGTCGACCCCTGAAGCATGAGTCGACTCATGAGTCGACCCCTGTGACGGGAAATATCAGCAACGGCTATTTTTTTGCCCATTTTAATTGCCATTTATGCTTCCTAAAATCCTCTAACGGCTCTTTATCTATCTAAATTATTTTCTCTTGCTTCTAATGATACAAAATGCTTTAAATGGTGAAAGAAATTGCAGATTAAATAGCGGATCAAACGTGAAATCAAAAGAGAAGAGGAGCAGAGAAAGAGAGAAGAATAGAAGAAAGGATCCAAAATTTGCAAGAAAAAGCCTGAGATCAACGAAAAATCCAAAAAGAAAAGAGAGAGGATCCACAATATACCAGAGAGATTGTGAAAGAGAAAAGCAAGATCTTTCAAGGAGAGAATTCTTCACGCCTATTGTTTCAACCTTGATCTAGAGATCGTTCAAAGCTTTCAAGAGATCTTCAATCAACAATCAACCTCTTCTCAAGCATTCAAGCGTTCATCCACTTTGAGAAAATCCGAAAAAGGGGTTCTTCATTTGAGTAAAGCTTTTATTGTTATATTCGCTCATTTAAAGGAGCTGTTATTGTATTAATTTGTGCTCTAAATTTTCTAACTCCTTGTGAGTTTTTGTTCTTGTTTTTGGAGGATTTTCAAAACAAGAAAAGGTTGATCCGAACTTGAAATCGGAGTGTTTTGGGTTTACTTGTACCCGAGAAACAAGTGTTCTAGCTTGGGATAGCTAGTGTCAGAGTTTCCGACGTTTTATATTCAGGTTGAATACAAAGGATAGTGGATTGAAATTTCCAAGTAGGATCTTGGAGAGTAGATGTAGGTGCAAGGTTAGCACCGAACCACTATAAATCCTTGTGTTTGTGGTGTGCTTTATCTCTTCACTTTATTTCTTTATTATATTCTTGCATTCCTGCCTTAGGGAATTAATATTGAATTAAAGTCTTTGTTTTATTCTTCATAAGTAATCAGTTGGGCTTAAAATTTTTAGAAACCCAATTCACCCCCCCCTCTTGGGTTGCATAGCTGGGCAACAAGTGGTATCAGAGCCGGTGCTCTAGCCCTTCTTTGATCTAACAATCAAAGAGCCAAAGATCTATGGCAACCCATGTTGGAACTTCTCTAGCTGAGGGGCAATCAACAAACCGACCTCCACTTTTCAATGGGTCTAATTACACCTATTGGAAAGCTCGGATGAAGATTTTCATACAAGCACTCGACTATGATATGTGGAGTATCATAGTGAATGGTCCTCACACACCACCAAGATTATAGATGGTGAGGAGTCAACCAAACCCGA